>NC_080672.1:71851218-72122218 GCF_030247195.1 Topomyia yanbarensis
TAACCCAACCAAATATTGAAATGTAACGCCATGTATAGATTCGGGGCGAACTAGTTTTTTGAAAACACAAAATTTAATATTTAATAGTTTCATGAATACGAGATTTATTATTCATAATTTCAGGAACTTGGTCACTGTTTTCTTAATTGGTTCAGTTCACGAAATCGTGATCTTCTGGATTTTGATTTTTTTCCGTGTGCAGCTACTGGCGTAGCCCTTCCACTGATAGTGGGTTTACTACCTTATCATCATTATTATCACAACGAAAACCGCACTGTGCACTGATTTTAAGTTGTAACAAAGTATTGCACCTTTAGTCTTTAAAAAGAGTTTTAAGACAACTTTAAATTATAACCCTCTAGTTTTAAGAAATTTAAAACCTAAATCGCTAAAATTAGCAAGCTGTTGAATACGACACGATGCCAAATAAATAAATAAAATAAAATAAACAAACTGAATAAAAGAGTAATGCATCACACCAACAAGTTTTGTGCATAGTATGCGCTTCAAATGTCGATATTGAAATTTTAAATATTGTGGTAATAAAATGTTAGAACAAAAATGTTTTAAAAAACAATTCAAGAATTTTAACAAGAAAGTTTGTAAACGTTTTGTGTGCACATAATCAGCTAAATAATGATTCAGTTAGCCCTTATTGCCAACTTTTTCCCTTTGCCATAATTCCGGTGGCTACTTGCTGACCAGCATCGCGTTTTTTCCAATTTTCCTTCACTCCCACTCGACACTTCATATGAAGTTCAATGCTACTGAACCCTAACGAATCCAAACCAACGATCCTTCCGTCTCTGTGTTGGTGAGTGACCCGCTTGAAACATAAAAAATACTCCCTCCCCAAGAAAAATGTAGCACACTTTCGATTTCATTGCCGTAATCCATATCCCTATCCGGGAGGGTGTCCTCTCGTGCCATGCCAGTGCGAAAACATAAACAGAGCGAGAACGAAACCGAAAACCACACGTCATCTCCGTCGTTGCAATCAATTTCACTCCCTCCGAGAGTCACTCACTACCAGACACTCAGCCAGCAGGCAGGCAGGCAGTAGCACTCAGTAGGGAACAACAGCAAACGGTACTCACACGCCGTCTGTGCTTTGGTGAGTTGATTCCGAATTTTGTGTGTTTTCCTATTTTTCCCCCGCTCATCCTCCTTCTCCTCCTCGTTGTCGCAAAAGGCAATATTTTCTGTTCTCGACTGCAGGTCGGGGTCATCGGAAAAAAATCTCGGATCAGTTTTTAAAGCGCTCGCAACGAGTAAAGTTGACGGAGCAGGAGCAGCAGGTCACCTCCTAATAGAAAACGAAAAATCGGAGTTTGTCGATAATCAATGAAAACAGTTACCTCTTGAATACGTTGGAACAAGAATCGATTGGTTCACTAAAGGAGTTTTTTTTCCAGTTATATAAGTTTGTTCGAAGTAAAGTGAAATAGTGTAATTTATAAAATATACGATCGGTGAAAACTATTGGAAGTATTTGCCCATATAGAAAAGTGATTGAATTGTGATTCTAAAGTGTGAATCGTTGGATTTCAACGCACGCAGTGCGAGAAAGGATTTTTTATCGGGAAGCAAACGATGAAACTCGGGAACTCAGGTTGCTGAAACACACACGAACTCCGGACTACCAGAAGTGTTCCGTCAATTAGAGCCGCTGAAAGCAATAGGTAAGCTCCGTTAAACAAACAGTACTTAATGAGGGTCCAGTTCGAGGTCAACTCTTTGCAGGCAAACGACCTTTTATTCTGGGAATTTGATTGGCAAAGAGCAGATTTTTTACGACCGGTCAGTTTGACTTTCTACCCCCGCAAAAAGCAAATAAGAGGCGGAACGGGTCTTAGAGGTAGAAAAAGTCACTTTCATTTTCTCTTTTTTCCCCCTGTACCCTGTTGTCCTCGACCAGAACTAGAGCATTTTTTTGTTTTGTTTTATTTGTCAACGGATCCGTTACCCCGTTGCCTGTGGGATAATGAGGGAATGAGGGCTGATTTTTATGAGCCATTTTTATTGCCCATAGGTCTATGAATATTCAAATGAACCCATAAACGGGAGGTCGTTCCTTAGATTTTGGGACTTTTTTTCAGCTGAGAAGGGAATGACTTTCAGCTTCAAGATGGTTTGTAAAATAATAAAATTGATGGAACCCATATCGGGTTGATTGTTTTGAATTGGTTCCAAAGCTAATCCTTTAAAAACAGTTTCGAAATAGCTATTCAAGGGATTAACCGAGGTATTGACAGTTGGAAAAATATTTTCGTTTATAATTTCGAATAGCACGATGTTCCCAGTCTCAATAATAAAGTCCAATAGAAAAGAAGGTGGCGACTTTCCCGTCTGGTTGAACTGTTCGCCTAAGCAATCTTTGCCAGCAAAAAGAGATCCTTATTCCATTTATCGATTTTCTTCCCTTCTGACCGAAAAAAAACTTACTGGAGAAAGGGAAAACCATGTAGCAAACACACTACCAAGAATCCCATTCCACGCGGTGTTTAGTAAATAAAAAGCTAGCGCGATGAAAATAAAAATAATCGTCCTCTTGGCAATGTGTGTAAGCTAATGTGCCTATTCTTTGCCGCACTCGCTTGGTCAGTAAAACGGCAATATTTTGGGGGAGTTCACCCTCGCACGAACGCAAAAAATACCCAGCATCAGCAACATGGCGTATTTTATTAATGGCTTTTATCTTTTCCCCCTTCTCTCTCCGTCAACAGCGCACGATGCAGAACTACGACTCAATCATGTCCGGTTCACTTCCGCAGCAGCAGCAGCAGCCCAATGCCGGCGGTTGGTACGACATGACCATCAAATCCGAACCTTTGGATACTTCTAACGCCTATGGTCAGCAATTTACATCACATCACCACAACCACCAGCACCATCATCACCAGCAAGACACTCCAATGTCCCACTCGAGCCCAACATCCCCACAGAGCGTGGACAGTATGGATTCGTTGAGTGGGCGAAGTCAGTACTACGACGCTAAATCCAACAGTAATGGATTGATACACGGATACAATCCATTGGGATTCAATCCCTTAACCCCACCTGGATATGCTGGAATGTTTGTACCACATCCGCAACAGCAACAACAACAGCCACAGCAGCTACCAAGGCAGACAACTCCAAATCGTAACTACAGTAAACAGGACAGTGGATACGTATCATCAACTCTCACACCGACCCATACTCCACCGATGGATGTGACTCCGCCAAAATCTCCCAAAGATATTGCGGAAACTCCCGAGAAAGAAGAAGACAATGGATCCGACTGTGGCGATTCCTATGAGGGCAGTGACGACGAGGAAGGAATTCGTAAGCCAAAAATCAACTCTCACGGAAAGGTCAAGAAATTCAAATGTAAACAGTGCGAATTTGTAGCAGTTACTAAACTAAGCTTTTGGGAACATACCCGGAGTCACATCAAGCCAGAAAAGATGCTAAGCTGTCCCAAGTGTCCCTTCGTTACCGAGTACAAACATCATCTCGAATATCACCTACGGAACCACCAACGATCGAAGCCTTTCCAGTGCAGTAAGTGTAGCTACAGCTGCGTCAACAAATCGATGCTGAATTCCCACATGAAGTCCCACTCGAATGTGTTCCAGTTCCGCTGTGCGGATTGCAACTACGCTACCAAATACTGCCATTCTCTGAAGCTGCACCTGCGAAAGTATGCCCACAAACCGGGTGTCGTGCTGAACATGGACGGAACGCCCAACCCACTGCCAATTATTGACGTGTACGGAACTCGCCGAGGTCCCAAAACCAAACTGCCAAAATCCGCTGGAGATCTGAAATCAGAATCTCGTCAACCTCCACAATCACCCGCTCAAGCTCCACTCACTCCTATATCACACCCACCGGTACCGAACCAAAACCCATTCACTCCCCCGAGTGGATCGAACCTAGCCAGAAATCTGCTCCCGCACCAGCTACTCCAGAGTCCGCTGGCCAACATGTTCAAAAACGCCGCCTCCAGCAATCTCCCGCTATTCCCGTACCTGAACCTCAATTTCCAGATGTTTGCCGACCAACAAGCCGCCATCGCTCAGCTTTCACCCAACTTCCACCAACAATTCTCCAACCAATTCCACGACAAACTAAACAACGAAGAATCCACCGAAAGTCCCTCCAAAAACAACCTATCTCCGTCATCTTCCTCCTCGTCCTCATTCAGCATCACCAGCAACACCAACAACAGCAACAACACCACCAACCCGAACCTAAGTGACGAACTGCTAAAGCAAATGACGGCCGCAGCAGCGGACAGTTCCAACCTCAAAGCCGAATCACACTCAACGACGGACACCGATATGGACTATCAAGTGAGCGAAGATCTTCCACCGTCCAGTCGCGCTAGCTTCACCCCACAAACGCCTTCGACCAGCAGCGGTACTGGCCACGGCAATGCCACCACCGGAGGTGGTAGTGGAAGCAAAAATCGTCGCAAGGGTCGTGCCTTTAAGTTGGAACGATTGAACGATTTTGCGAAAACGTTGAAAACCGGCGTTGCCGGCGCTGCGATGGAGAACTCGGAAGATGAACACACGGATGAAGATCAACGGCGGGAGCAGCAGCATCAAACCGTTGTTTCAAGCGGCGTCGTCATCGGTAAGCAGTCCACGATGACGGAGAAGACGCTAGTTGAATCTAAAGAATCAGCGGTCACTTTAGTTAGCAGTGCCGTGCAGACCACTCCGACGCGATCCTTCGAGTGTAAGTATTGTGACATCAGCTTCAAGAACGATGTGATGTACACGATCCACATGGGATACCACGGGTATGACGATGTGTACAAGTGCAACATGTGCGGGGAGAAGAGCGAGGATCGGATTGGGTTCTTCCTACATATTGCTCGGAAGGCGCACTGAGATCGGATGGGGGCCTCAGGGTGACACGGCGGGATTAGTTTTAAAACGGGGTTGTGGTTGGTGGCGGTTGATAATTGTACAAAAGAAAGGCAGGAGGTATCTCCTAGCCAATTGCAAGGCATGTAAAAACTAGTCGTTGTTGGACATTTGTTTTTTTATACTCTAAGCACTCTAAATGAAGACTGATCCGATTGCAGAACTGCAGCGAGCAAAATAAACTATTTTACAACTTGATGAATATTTTAATAGGGAACTATAAAAACCTAAGACTATTTAGTAAGGATGATGATGATGCATGTAAAACTTGTAAAAAAAATCTCAATTGTAAAGCATGCCCAAGAAGAGCACAAAATCAAAGAGTAGAGGTAAGGTTTAATACAAAGACACTTTTGTAGTGGTTAAGGATTTTATGGCGAAACATACCATTGTTGTAATTTTAAAGTTATTAGATCTGCTACCTGTAACTATTTATCGAATCGAAATAAATTATTAAAATACAAACTACAGAGCTATTGT
Source organism: Topomyia yanbarensis (assembly GCF_030247195.1). NCBI lineage: Eukaryota > Metazoa > Arthropoda > Insecta > Diptera > Culicidae > Topomyia > Topomyia yanbarensis. The sequence continues at coordinate 71,856,621 of NC_080672.1, forward strand.
TTTAAATGAGAATATCACTGCCTTCATTTGCCGTTGAAAGATTGTCTGAAAAATTTAAATGATGTTCTCTATCGGAAGCTATTCTCAATAGTCACAAAATTCAGAATATTCTTCTTCCTGATTTCTAGTACGATGGTCACTATTCATGCACGTCAAATAATACACAAAGCCATAAAACAGATTTCCACGTTCATGATTAGCTATAGAATTTGCGTTTTGACTTCGTCTCATCCGAATCTGACACTAACTTAGTGCGAGGACAAAGCTAACACCGGATTGACGTTAGCTCCAAAAACGGGACACAATTTGTGTTCCTGAGCAAACCCCTAGTCAAGTAGATGTACCGGCTTTTCTTGCATTTGGAGATGCATACTACAAGTTTCGTAGATATTTTTGTATCATTATTTTTTCTTAAATATAGTGACACAATACAACAATACAAAAACTAGGTGATTTTATGATCTGAAAACTATAAATGCTTGCCCTCAATTTTCTCTCTTACTGGTTCCAACCAGTAACAACGTTTTAGTCACTCTCCTTGGTTTTCTATGGACACCCACATCCTTCCAAGAGTATCTCGTTCTTCCTTTCCTTTCAATGGTTAGAAGTCAAAACAAAAGCACAAAAGCCGAACAATTCTAGTGGTGAGTTTGGAAAGATGGTCAAAAACTTATTATATTTATACCATAAGCAAATCCATTACTGAGTACTAGAGCGTTTACGTACCACAATGCCTCAGCCGGATTTTTAAAATAGAAGCAAAAAACAACATATTTCTTGAGCGTTTTTTCAAAACGTCATATCTGCAATGAGTTACTCTCTTTGTTTACTTTCTCTTCTGTTAATAATTCGGTCATTTTAACATTTATCCCTCAACTCTTTGCATAATATGCTAGTTAAAACCACCGTCTTTCGATCTGTATTGTAAAATAGGTGAAAAATGTTATAGTGACGTCGTAAAAATCGAAAGAGAAAGTAAACAAAGAGCTCATTGCAGATATGACGTTTTGAAAAAACGCTCAAGATTTGAGCGGGGTCACTCGCACCAGTCACTTGAAAAGGTTGCGGTTTTCATAGTTTCAGTGAATCAAAAAAAATATTTCGGAAAAATATAACGAAAAAAATGGTAATCGCTGCTTATTAATTATTTTTTCTTGCTGACTGCACTTCGAGACTTTTAGATACAGTGAAGACCCGATTTTATCAGTCCCCGATTTTATCAGCTTTTTGACCCGATTTTATCAGATTCATATGAAAATTGATAGTTGGTACTTTGATGGAACGAACCAAGTTGAATTCGAGTAAATCCTTTCTTGAACATTTTTTTCTTATCTTAGAGATCTGAAGCATACTAATTTTTTTTTTAATTTTGCACTGTCAGACCCCCTTAAGGGAAATTTAATCTAAATAATCAGAAAGGGTTATGAGGCTATATCTACGGAGCAAAGAAGAATATTTCAAGACCTTCGGTTTCTTAAAAAGAAAGAAAAATATATGTCCCGATTTTGTCAATGTCCCCGTTCTATCAGCCTAAAATTCACCAAGGGGCTTATAAAAACGGGTCTTCACTGTATTCACAAAAAAAAAATCGGAAATAAAAATACCTTTTTTTGAGCTTGCTTGAGTAAAAAGATATTTGCACTTCCTTACTTCTATAGGCGTTCGGTTCATTTCTTTCTTTGTACCACTTTATTTAACCGAGTGAAAGCAAATGGTGCTGGGTCATTAGGCCGAAAGCCGGTAGGCCGAATGTTGTTCAGTCGAATGCCGTTAGGCCGACTGCCTTTATGACGAAAGGGTCATTAGGCCGAAGGTCATTTGGTCGAACTCGTCATCAAGCCGATCAGGCTGAATGGGCCATTAGGCCGAATAGGCTAAAATGAGTGATAAATAGAGCGGTTGGAGCTGAAAACATTCAATGAAGGGTGATTCACGATTTGTTTAACCTTAGAATAATAATGTTTGGTTTCGGATAGGCGGCTGGGCCGCATCACGCTGGCTTCACCGCATGCACTAGAGTAGTGTAACAACTGAAAAATTGTTGTGACTAGCGGTTCTATTACGACAAACTGATTTTTTATTCAATTTTCTTTCATTACATATGTTTTTTGAAAATGTGATTTTATTTTAAAATAGTAATGATGGTACATTCTAAGGAATTATTTCCGGATATTGATGTTATAAGCAGAATGGTTTTGTGTGGTAATTGCATTTTCAAGGAAAAAGTAGGAGTTTTTTAGTTTTTGTTTTTTTCCGAGGATGCACGCCTCTTCCATGTACTGGATTACTGGCAGCATTGACTCGGAAAGATCTTCCGAAATCATCTTATATCCACGTACAACATCGCCAGGAGGTAAAAAAGCGAGAACTTGAAGTTTTTTTTATAGCTTTCGTACATCTTGCTATTGGGGGTTGAGGCTAGAAAATAATGGGACGAGTCCGCTTGGTTGAACTTTTTTTTACAGAGATTCTAAGACAAGTGAAAAAACACCCAACTTGTGCAGCGTATGGAATTTCTTTATGAAAAGCATTCATCATTGCTTTTTCAAAGTCCGTCAGGATCAGTTCGCTGGCCAATTCTACTTCAATCTGGTTAGACACTTCCACCAATTTTTCTAAAAAAATTTTGATACAGAGCGTCGGTCTTGTTGGTCTGGTTGGCAAAGCTGTATTATTGTGCAACATGAAATCAAATTATGTCGCCATTCACCTCTGACACAGAACTCCTATCCCTTACCTCCCCGCGAGCCACCTTATGCCGTTTTTTTTTCTTGAACCTGAGGCTGGGTCGGGTTCTGGCCACAACCGCTGTCAGTTAATACATTTTGACAGCGGTTGGTGTTTTATTCTTTTCTTTACTAATTTTCCAACTGTAAAAATATTTGAAGAAATATCGATTTAGTAGGTTTCAAGACATTTTCTGGCTCAAACTGAAACAAGCTAAAAAATCTGGAAATAACCATTGAAGTGTAAATAAGAAGCAACACTCCCGAAGCTGTCCGGAGTTCAAGTTGTTCGTTTAATATTCTCGGATAATGGCTGTGAGCGACTTTCATACATATTGCCAAGATCAAATTGTCTACCAAGCCATACCTCCTGATCTTTCCCCCTTGATGCTCGTGGAGATGCAGAGGTAGTCTCGGTCTCTATCAACAGCGAGTGTCGAACTAACATTCATTTCCTTCCCCGATAGAACAGCATTGTACGTTGCCGGCGTCTTTATTGATACCTTTATGAAAATGTTGGATCAGTGGGATATGCACAGTGAGAATGATGTGTCCTTCCCAAGTATTTTTTGGTTCATTGTGCATTTTCACTCAATTGACCAATCACGAAGTGCAACTACGGACAGTCTATCTAAGCTAAGCGAAGCTAAGCAGAGCGTAGGTCTTGTTGGTCATTAAGACATGACCCATAGGGATTGTGTTTGTGTGACAAAACCCAACACTTGCATAGACAGAAAACAACTACATGAAGAACCCAGGTACCGTATCGAAGGTGGCATCTGTCACACAGTATTGTTCTAGAGACAGCCTTCTTAGATGTCATTGCTTCCCAACTATCGGCTGTCACTTTTCCTTGGAAGAATCGAGCAACAACCAATTCTATTCTTCAAGTTTTCTGGAAGTTCAAATTTATCGAGTGAAGCTAGTCCTGCGAAATCTCTGGGACGCGAGAGCTTCACTATTTTCCTTTGGGCTTTCTGACTCAATCGGTGCTGAACTCCAATGAAATGGTCCCTTGCGGTTTTTTGAAGAATTCTAGCTGGATGTTGCCCGCAACTTTACTTTTTCAACTGCCATTGGGTCCGGTTCATGATTGTAGTCTGGGACAGCGCTGATCACGGTGTGGCTACCGCTAGTAGCCTTTGTGGAAATTTGAGATGAACACGGTTTTCGGTAAGTTGAAATCTTGGATCTTAAAATGGCTTCAGATGTAGACATCTGGAAACTGCTTAGTCATCCGGTTCCAAAACGTTCCATATTGTCTGAGTTATATAAGATTTTCCTATGCCGGAAGTAGTCATCATGTATTACAAAATATCTTCGGGCATTGATCTCTATTATACACTCATCAAGCCCGTTCCGACAATACCCATATTGATTGGGTTTTAGAGAATTTCACTTAACCGAAAGGTGCCATCTTAGTTTTCAAAATGATGTCAGGCATCGACATTTGGCGTCTAGGCGTTAATCCTGTTCTGAAAACACCCATATCCTTGAAGTGCCGACTTCAATCTTCAAGATTCGTCTACATTGTTCAAAAATTTTCTAAGTTTTTTGTACATATTTAAAAAGACTTAGAATGAATGCAGAAACCGTGGTATGTAATTGCGAAATCCGTGCAAACAAAATTCAAAAATCGTTCAAATTACCGCAGTTTTTTTTACACGGTTTTCGGAATTAACACGGTTTTTTTTACACGAATTTCGCAATTAACACGGTTTTTTACACGGTTTTCGGAATTAGCACGGTTTTTTTACACGGATTTCGCAATTAACGCGGTCTCTATTCTTGCAGTGTTTTCTCTAACGGCACTCCCAAAAAAAATGGTCGTCAACCTATACAATAGATGAGCTATTTTTCGGTAGTGTTAGAAATACATTTCAAGGGTTACCTACGCGTTTGTTTTTTTGATAAAGATAACCAGCACGTAGACGAACACACAGCCGTGGGAACTTTTCAAAATTTCCGGACCGGTATCAGTCACCTTCATTATGACACGTCTATATCATGAGACTTCTGAACAAAAAGTGAAAACATTTTTCTACCAGCCTACTTTGATTTGATTTATATGGTGGTTGCCAAGTATCGGTATAATAACAAGTGTTGAAATGTGGTTATCAAACACTAATTAAACTAAAATGATCATTATATCAAAATCCTAGATTACGGGGGAATGTCTTCAATTCTAGACCTTTTATTCAAAACGACATATCTACAATGAGTGACTCTCTTTGTTTACTTTGTCTTCTGTTAATAATTCGGTCGCTTTAACGCTTATCCCTCAACTCTTTGCATAATATGCAAGTCAGAACCACCGTCTTTCGATCTGTACCGTAAAATAAGTGAAAAATGGTATAGTGACGCTGTAAAAATCGAAAGAGAAATTAAACATAGAAAGTCACTCATTGTAGATATGTCGTTTGAATAAAAGTTCTAGAATTGATCTATTTTTTCTTTTCTTTCCTCGTGTTTCGAAATAAAAACATTTTAGATTGATTCTCTTTGTGGTCCGATTACATTTAAGTTTCAAAATGCGTATAAACACTGTTATTCAAAATAAAAGCTTAATCCATTTATTCTCTCGTTTTCGATGTGTTTTGTAAAGGGGTCAAATAGAATGGTATATTATTTCTATGTCCCATTGATGGCTATATAGAATATATCGTTATGACTAGCGACACTTACATGAAAACTATTTTCGTCTTATTTATGGGTCGAATATACAAACACTTCCGTCTAACAATACAATTTAATAATGCCATACGGGAGCGATGTCAAAAAATAAGAACAGTTCATGCTGATTGAAAGAAAAAATATGATTTTTTTTATTTACAGACATTGAATCCAACAAAAGCATATAGATAATCTTATTTATTAAAGCAGACAAGGGGTATACAAGGAAAGACTGAAGATCTGGAGCCTCTGCCACCCCATCCCTGAGTCGATTCCTAGTCCCACCAGGAGTATTTGCTCCAAATTTGAAGCAAATCGGACAAGTCGAGCTACCGGACCAACGTGCCTGAAGTTTGTATGCGATTTTTTGACAATTTACATGGAGAAAACCCAGTAGCTCGCATTTTGTGTACTAGTACTCGATTTTCACGAACTATACATTTTTGTAAAATAACGGTTAGATTTAGCTTAATAGTATGTTCAGAAGAATTGTAGTACATGATACAAGTTATATTTTAGTTAGAACAATTAAGTTCCCCCTGTGATCGCATAGAGGGCGCCAACAGTAACTTTTAATAGAAGAGAGATACAATATTGGGATGTTCGGAAGAATTACTGAAAAAGCCCGTTCTACAACTTTGTAGAAGACACCTAATTTCTATCTCTTTCCGTTGAAAAGTGTTGTTGTTAGGACATAGAAGTCCTATATGGATTTTTGTCGAAGGTGAGTTGTCTGTTGGTTTGTCTTTTTATGAGTTTTTTGTTTATATTACTACTAGTTAACCGATTACGCGAATTTTCTCTATTGTTTCAGAGAGCGAGTAAGGGCGCTATAACCCTGGTTCATTACCCAGGACAGAGTTAAATACTTCTGTCCCATCCCAGTAACCTAGGACCAAAGGAGTGACATTAACCCTCTTAGCAAAGTCACTCCCAACGATTTATCAAACCTCCATCAAATTGAAACGGTTGTGTACGGTTGTCCACGTTTCTTCCTTGTTCAAGATTCAAAATAATCAGTTGATTAAATTATTCATTGAATAAACAATTTGATTGCCGTATAATTTTGAATCATCTTTATTTTGTACGCTGCACAGTTGGCCTGGCCACTTTAATGCTTGTGTCATATTCAATATGTGCCACAAACGTTAATAATGACAAGAAAAATTGTGGACGAACGTCTGCAATTTTCCAGGATCCTTACATGTATTAGATGTGTATGTGTAGACTAGACTGAAAAAAATATTTTGCGATTTTAAATTTATTTTCAGATGCATATTTGGAGCATAAATATAAATGCTCCACCACAATCACACGCGACTTACCGTGCTTTCTTCAATAAATTTTATTATAATTTACACGTTGATTGAAAATTACAGTTTCATTAAACGGAAACCCAGTGCACTTTAATTTATTTTTATTCCAATATTGCTGTAAAATAAATAACATGTAATATCACACGAAAGAAACTGTAAAATCATATGCTTTTCGATGCTCCAATCAATGCACTCAGATTTTAACTAAATTTTCAATCAAATTTCTGGTTCAAGCTTTGTACGTTTACATTCGTATTTATTTATTTATCGCGCACATCAACAGGCCGCACTCAGCCCCAATGATGGAAACTTAAACTAATTACATCTAAAAAACTGCAGGAATCGATTTCTTAATGATATCCGAAACAAATGAAAGTCGAACAGGTGCGACACACGATTGAAGAGGCGTTGTAGTCCCGTGATAGCGGCATTAGATGTTTGAATAGTTCGTCGAAACGGCAATCTCAGAAGAACGTTTCCGCTTACGTTTTGGACCTTGCTTGGATGTTGACTCGCTCTAGTAAATCTGGAGAATCGATGCGTCCTGACAGAAGATCAGAGATGAATAAGGTCCTTGCAGTTTCTCTAAGACGCTGAAGGGTATCGAGCTGGATGAGTTGACACCGACTCTCGTAGCTTGGTAGACGAACAGGATCACGCCAAGGCAGGCGTCGAAGACCATAACGTATAAATTTTCGTTGAACGCTTTTAATTCGATCGCTGCTGTTCATGTAATTCGGGTTCCAGACTGCCGAACAATACTCCAGCGTGGAGCCCACTAAACAGCAGTAGAGGCTTTTGAGACTATAAATGTCTGTAAAGGATTTAGCCGTACGGAAAATGAAGCCCAGGCTTCGCGATGCTTTACCAACAACATACGAAATGTGATTCTTAAATGTAAGTTTTGAATCTAACAGCACTCCAAGATCATTAACGCAGCTCACCCGGGAAACAAAAGCTCTAGACAAGTTATATTCAAACTCAGGGATTTTTTTTTTCTGGAGAACGATATCACAGAACATTTCGCCGGATTCAGAATCATTCGGTTGTTTTCACACCATCTGCTGAAAGTGTCAAATTGCTGCTGCAAATATAGTGCGTCCGTTCGCTCCCTGCGGAATACCAGACGTTGCGGAGAACAGTTTGGAGTATGCATCACCTAAGTTTACACTGAGTTGACGGCCAACGAGATAGGATTGGAACCATCGCAGGAGTGATCCACTGAAGCCAAGTTTTCCCAATTTAGCGATTGCGATATCGTAATTGATTTTGTCGAAAGCTGCAGATGAGTCAGTATATATAACATCAGTTTGTTGATTCGCATCGAACCCTTCGGACACAAAAGAAGTTAGAGATAGTAGATTCGTCGACGTCGATCGATTCGGCATGAATCCGTGTTGGTCTTTAGAAATATATTCCTTACAGTGAAAAAACACTGACTCCACCACGACTAACTCAAAGAGCTTGGAAATGGCACAGAGCGCAGAAATTCCTCGATAATTGTCAACCCAAGTAACAATCCAAATGCTAATTGGTTTTATTTAAGTTTTATGGTAGTTTTATCAAGGCATTACATAGTTAATCTGGTTTTAACATTGCTTATGAAAAGGGCATTTAGTTTTATATGCTTGACGGGATTTAAGAGTGCTTCAAGAACTCTTGAAGAAATATTCATAAAACTACATTTTTCATAAGAGTAATTAGTTTTATGAGCAGTTCTAAGAGACTCTTGAGCCTCTTCTTAAGACATCGCTTTCCAACCTCCTTAAAACCAAAAGATAGCTTTATGACGTTCTTGTTGAAGCATAATGTATCTTAAGAATGCTACCATAAAACCTTCTTAAAACTTTAAACGAAGTGAAAATACTATTGCATAAGAGCGATCTATAATAAACAAACTGTAATGACTGACGGGGTATGTGACGTATCCCAACGGAGAAACCGTGACATATACCTCAATCGTGTATAAACAGCCAACTCGATGATTATAAATTATTCAGTTAACTTTGCAAATCTGTAGGTGCTGTACATATAGCGAGATGTCGTTAGTTGTTCGTATAGTTCTATTTAACATGCGTTGTTGAAATAAATCAACAACTTTTAGATGGAATTGTAATTACTATAATAATTAATCATAGGCATTTTTATTTCAACATTGTCATTTTTAATGTTAAATAGACTGGATTTATGGCGATCTTCCATCTAACCTTTCTGAATTGAAAAATTCCTATTAGTTTTATTCAAGTCCAACAGCTCTTCTTCAAGTGTATCATAAATAAAAATGAATTCATCACAATCTTGAAAAACTTCTATTACTCTTGAGCAAGAATAATTAGTTTTAACAAAATCTTATGGCGGTTTCAGTTGAATCCAATGAAAAGTAATGGCGTCGTGGATATTTTTTACCGCTTCGAAATGGTAGGTATTAGCATAAGAATTAAAATAATAACTTTTTTTCACATACTGAACTGATTCTCACTGATCGAAATGCATTTCTGAGCTAGAAAAATGTTTATGCATGCGTTTAATCCAAAATATGACAATTATGAACATTTACACATACTGTTGAATTTTCGAATCGATGTAATATTTCCTATAAAAATCAATGTTTTAGAGATTGTTCACGGCGCACAGTGGGACGAAATCAAAAAAAGCCGGACATTGATATTTGCGACGAAACTATTGGTTATAGCACTTTGATGTCGTCGGAAAGGTTTCTTCATTTTTTAAGTAGTTTAATATAATGTTGGAAAATTTTTATTTAAGGGGGTACATACGCAGATAAAAAAAATAACTTTGCAAGTTGTTGCCAAAATTGAGAGTCATGTAAGGAAAGTTTGTAGACGAAATGATTTTGTGAAACTTTGTTGAAGTAGCGAAATGGCTATCTGTTAAGCGAAAAAAGTTATTGGGTGAAATTGAAGTACATATCGGAATACCCCCTTAAAAAGTGTTCTTTCATTGTAACTTTTTTATTTGATTTTTTACAGTTTCTCGATGTTCTAGAAAGTTGTAGATGCTTTCAAAACACACCTTTTTGCGGAATACACCAACTCGATATCTCTTCGTTTTTAGGGTGTATGTCTGTTTTTTTGGTTTTTCTGGGCTAACTTTAAGGGGCTATGGTTTGTAGAGTAGCAGGTAGTAGCAGCTATATTTATTTTTTTGATGTTCAGCAAGAAATACCCTATTGATACATATATAAATCATGGCGGGATCTAATAGGATCCTTGAAATAATGTGGAGCAAAATAGACTAGCGTTTCAATAAATTATTTGTATTATGAAGCATGAAAAATAAACTATTATGCGAAATTAATAAACATTTGAAATATTACAGTTCATTCCATATATTTCTACATTCAAAGTTAATTTTTTTTGTTATTAACATGCTCATAAGTCATCAGTGTCCTGCCAATCATCTTCTTCGTCATTGGATGAACAAGGTAATAATATAACCGAGTATTCTAAGTATTCTAATTCTATTTAACTATTATTTTATTACCTTTTGCCGATCACTTTTGCTATTATGCTCTTTTACATATCGTCGCTGTTGTGCTATCTTATGACAAACGCCATTTTGGGGTGAACTGAGTTAGATATGCCATATTACTAAGTTTTAAATTCTCCATAAATTCGCGTTTTCAGAATTTCGAAATTCTGCTGGGTTACTGAGATATAGCGAAACACGATTATGACAAGCGCCAATTTATCGAGTGATCGAGTTGTGCTATCTTATGACAAAGAAAAAAGAGACAACATTCTTTGTTTGTTGGCTTGCTATAAGTCGAAAAGCTTATAGCAAGCCAACAGATGTCTCTAATGACATAGGTAATTCTTATGCAGATCAACCATAAGCATTAGCTAGGTTCTTGTCTCGGGAGCATAAAATTTTCCTACCATAGTTTTTTTTTCTGGGAATGGTTGGCTTATATATTCATGATTATTGAACAAATTTTCTTTTGAGATTTCCACTTATTTTGGAAAGTATACCGAAATGTAGTGATGGATTATGCAAGAAGAACATTTGTTTCGTCTAGTCACCTGTCAATAATAACATTGTTTGATATACATTGTCTCTAAATTGTCAATGAAACCAATTTTTGTTCATTGTTTTTCCTGAATAAAGGAGGAAAATTGCAAAAATTTTGTAACCTGATATTGCTCCTATCGCATGGAAAAATATAATATTGGACATAGTGATCTATAACGCATAATTTTACGAATCAGTTATAATTCATTTTTATATGAAATCTTCTGTACACATTTGCGACACGTCATACATATTTTATCATCAATACACACTTATGACACGTATGTGAGCGACTTTGGTTTACATTTTAAGCAAAAACTGTAAATATAGTCAACCGATCTTCGCACAAATCGAGAGTTTACTTCAGAAAAGATAGAAGCATCGAATGCATTCTCCGAAAAGCTTCTAACATTTATAAATTTTAAGATATTGAATCTCAAACTTTAAAAATCGTTTTTCTCGAAAAGTGCTAAATGGCGCTTGTCATAAGATAGCACAACAGCGACGATATGTGGTCTTGGCAACACCGTTTGTAGATGGCACATTTTACTGTGACGTTTTGAGAGACGGGCTTGTAGTTGTGATATATTTCATGTGCTGTATTACAATGAGTCAATGCTTAGCTTTTATTTGGCATTATAAACTCAGTTTGTTAACATTTGTTAGATATTACGTTTTAAATAAACGGTATAGATTTGTCATTTTTCTTAGTCTTCCTGGCCGGACGATATTTTGAAAGCTTAAATACAATTTACATTTACAATTTTCTAATTAATTACATTCATTACAATTAATGCAATTTTTTCTCCTTTGGTATCAATTGTTATTTGGCAACAACAAACGCAATTCCACACCGTCTTTAAAACGGAAATTGTTCAATGTAGAGAACTTTTTGTATGTTATTGATTTTAAATAAAAGTAAAAACTCGGATCAATGTCGTTAACACTATACCTATTTCAACATCGTGCATCTATGAGGGATTGACAGTTTGAAGGTTAATAGATGACACAAGCCCTCAATATAACCTCAATTTTCGGTTCCGCAATTCCATGACCAGCCTCAAGAAGTTAAAACCTTCCCCGTCGCGTTCGGATCCCTCCACATAAAGACGACACAATTAACACCCCATACAGATTCCCATCGCAGTTTACCATCTTTTCATCTTTGACCCCCGTGCGACTTCCGTTTCCCAGTGCATTCCGACGGTTCGAATCACAATCTTAATATTCAGATCAGACTGTATAATTGCATCGTTCAAGTCGGCGATGATCAGTTACTAACATGTTTTCAAAAAATTTACCAACTTTTCATTCGAGGGATTTTAAGAATTCCTCCGCACGCGCCGGATTTTTTCCCTACACTGCAAAAGAATTTTCGAATAGGGGAAACTTCTCACAGCACCACCGATGGAGGAAGTGAAAGAGAAATGTACGTATGCATACTATTGTAAGAAAGTAGGTGCTTGTTTTGGTGGGGTTTCATTTGGGATAGATCGACCGGGCCAGAGAGGTCGCCCTATCAAAAATTGTTATTTCTTACCAGAGTTTAAGGAAATCAAGAAATTCTTTTGAATAGTGGAAAATTAAAGGACACGTGTCTGCATAGGTATAGAACCTCTCGCGGTAAATGGGAGTATAGTCGTCGAGGGAAATCCAGCTGTGGGTTCTAGGTGGCGGGTAATAAGTTGACCTTATTTTTGGAAAGGTATTCGATGGGAACATTCGACATTCTTGAATTGTATGTATAGTGTCTAAGGCGGGAAAAAAGATTTCATTAACTGACTTACCAAATTTAAATAGGTATTTGAAATGAATTTAAATAATTTTAGATTATTTTGGTAACTAGTTTAACAAAACAATATCTCAAGAAGACATAACAAGAATATACTTATAATTATTAAATAATCGAAACTCAATTTTTCTCCGCTGTGAATATATGTTGTGCACTCAAAAACACAAAAGTAACCTTAGCTTCCAGATTTGGTGGTTCTATGGATTATATACTCTCCATTGAAGCATAAGAGTCCCGCATTGAAAAACAGCAAACCGAGAAATACACTGTTCAAGATTTATATTTTCATTGAATATTTGGTATTTTGCTTCATATTAAAAAAAACCTGGTAGTCTTATTTATGCGATGTGAATCGAAGACAATTCAGAAAACAATACAACAAATAACCCATATTTGACAAAAAATAATATGGAATTTTATGCTTTAATGGGGAGTACATTCACCAATAGAAAACCATACTTCAAGACTGTCTGCCAGTTTCTTCTAAATTCAACACATTTCACGCCTTTCAACTTTGATCAAATCAAAGTCAGTCAGAATATCTCAATTAGCAAAAACCATTTTCCGCTCCCCGTCGGCCGAATTGAGCCATTTTGCCAACAATCAACAGTTTAGCTAATACGATTACGACCTAACGTGGTGCAGCGAATAGGATTAAGCTGCGACAGATTTTTTTTCCCTCCTTCTTTTCATAGAAATAAAAAAAATCCACTTTTGAACACGTTCTCATAATTCAGCTAACGATCGGCGAGATACTTTCCGGGATTCATTCCGCTCTGAATGCAGCAGGACCCGAACGGACCCGGCTCGGTTGAATGGATTGCAGCCTGGCCTGGGATCCTTCAGGGGTCAAGAGATGCATAATTATCGATTTTTAAGATCCGTAAAAAGCACGCGCACGTCTTTGGCACCCTCAACAAGCGTGTCGGAAGGATAATGAGATCGGGTCGATAAGCGGGGATCTTGTTTAGGGCTTTTGAAAGCGAGCTACACCGAGTTCTCTGTTAATCCTATTAACGGTGCGAAGATTGCGTAAAAATATGGTCAGCTTTTTCGAAGTAGCGGCAGCGGTAAAGAACTGCGAAGGTGCGGTTAATATTTCATATTTTCCTTCTTGGCACCTTGGCCAACCGAACCGGACTCAGAACGAATGCCAAAAAGCGCTACAAGACTCGAGGGAAAAAAAAATCAAGCGAATTAATCGAAGCGGCTGACGGTTGGTAATGAATCAATCGGAATTCGGAACCCACATCTCGGTTCGAAGAGTACGTTGGACCATGTGGGAGGAAAGGCAGGCGAATAGACTGCGGACCTGACGGACGGAGGGAAGAAGGACAAAAATTTGGGAAAACGAAAATTTTGGAAAAGACCAAGCACACATTTTTTTTGGTTCGCTTCATTTCTGTCCCGTCTATTTCGGGAAAACATCATGCATCTGTTGTCGAGTGCGGAATGATGTGGCAGTTTTTACGGGCCGGGCACCAGGACTTTCATTGCGGGCGAGCAAATCCCGGAGAGGTGGGCAATGTGTGTTTTAATGATAGATGGATAAAAGGCTCAAATTTTTGGCAGCAGCAGCGGGGAAAGTAACCACCAGCGTCACCACCTACGAGTAGAATTTGATGCAAAAATAGAAATACATTTGTTTGGGTATGGAATTGATGGCAGGATGCAGCACGAGTGGTATTTTTGTGTCAGTTGGAACAGATGAAAGTGAGGTTTTGTGCATTGAATTGAGTTTGTTTATTTGAATGGATTGGGAAGAGAAAGGGGTGCAGATGATTAAACAGTTTTGCAACAGTTGCCACAAAATTATGCAGCTTTCTCCCAGTATTCATAATTTTCAATGGGTATTTTTTCAGCTCAACAAGCAAAACGAACATCATTAGCTATCGATGTGTTAATCTGCTTCAATGAATGAAATTCTTACAAAAAAGATCAAAAAACGTTTAATCGAAAAGTTCGATTTTTTACGTCAAAATTTCATTTGTCGTGAAAACAAAAGTCTACAGTACCTAATCGAAAAATTTATACATGATCTAGATTACACTGTTCGTCAAAAAATAATTCGCTGTGCCCGTATATTGTTTTTCGGAAATTAGAAGTAAAATATGGAAAAATGGCGTTTATCGTTTGTCTCCAGTACGTCAGGATCGGTTTTTATGCTCGGAAAAAATCCATTCATAAATTCATGAACAAAAAATCACGATCTCGTTTGAATGATTTCCAAAATCGTGACCAAATTCCTGAAATTATGCATAATAAACCTCGCATTCATGAAATTATTTGTGTTTTCAAAAAACTTGTTCACTCCAACAAAAGACATTGCGTTACATTCAAATGTTCGGTTGGCATACCATGGACGTGTTTAGTTTTTCTTATGATTCTTGTTCATGATTTGGTGATGCACTAGTTTGTATAAACTATATCAATTAAAAGAGCCGACAATAAAACATTTTTCATGACTCCAGGAGCTTTGTCGCGATTTTCGTAATTTCTTTTTCATCATGCTACATTAATATTTTATTCCTGAGTTTACTCTCGGATTTTTCTCGCTGAGCAGTACGATTTATATTCATTATTTTCCCGTCCCGTTTTTCGTAAATTTTATTCAAGTTATCGTGGTATTTTATTCAAATCACACTTTATTATTTTGGTCGTTCGTTATATTTTATTGTTGAGCTCACTTTCGAATTTGACACGAGGAGTAATGTGACTCATGTTCATGATATCAGAAGTTTTATTATGATATTCCTAATTTCTCTTCGCCTTATTTAGATGCGCTATTTTTTAATCACTACTGGATTTTTTACTCAGATTTACGTGACAACTTGACTTGGATCATAAAAGTTCAACTGATGCGCGCTATCTTGTTTTGTCAACTATATCACGAACAGGATTTGTGGCCCTATAATGTATTTTTGTTGCTCAGCGCAGTTTTCGTTTTCTGTCCGGACATCATATAGGACCTTATCAGATGAATAACGATGTTCGAGGTGCTAATAGTTTTCCTATATCCGCTTCTCGCACCTATTACTAGTCGCTAGTAGGTGGACATAACTGTATGGTATTTCATGAACAAAATCCAAATTTTGTGAAATGAAATTGCATATGTTCTAAATATAGTTCGTGAGTCATGTACTGGGAATAATCAACCAGTTCACGAAACCATGAATAATGTTTTATGATTTTGTGAACTATTTCACAAGCATGAATGATCAATCGTGACTATGATACTAGAAATCATGAACTAGTTCATCAACACCAGCACAAAATTTTATGATTCTGTAAACTATTCCACGGGTTCGCGCGTTCAGGCGTAACCATTACACTAGGAATCATGAACCAGCTCACCTTTCGATGAATATTATTTCATAATTTTATGAATTATTTCACAGGTACCAATAGTGACTTGTGACTGATATACTAGGACATGATTCAGTTTACAAATACATGTATAATATTTTATGATTTTGTGAACTATTTCGCGAGGATGGGTATTGATTCGTCTCAAATATATTAGGAATCATGTACTAGTTAACGATAATTGTTCACGAGAAAATATGTTTTGATTTTATGAAATAATTAACAATCACGACTAGATCATGTTCAAGATGCAATAAATCAAGAATCAGCTCACTTCGGGCTCTGAAAAAGGTTACTAAATCTATGAATAAAGTCACGAGTCCTTTGGTTTTATGAATAATGTTCATAAAGTTGTGAACTATTACACTATAGAAAATTGGTGCGGTAATGGTATGGCGGAGACCGTGACAGAAGTTCACGAAACAAAAATATAAATCTCCATAAATAAAAGCGTTATATGGACGTTACTGAAAAGATATTGAACATAATTGAAAAACACATGATTTTTGTTCACGCTCCTGTTTTCGTAACGTAAAAACGTAATTGTTCCAGAATTCATGGCACTTTATTCGATGGGAAATTCCAGTTCCTTACTAACCTGTAACCTGTAGCTCCCGAACCAAGAGTCAAAACCGAATGAAATTCAACAGCAGTCAATGGTATTACTGTATGTTTCATTTGAAATCAAGTTTGAAAAATCGGTAGAGAATTCGCTGGGTAATAGGGGTGATATTTGCTTACGAACTTGGCGAGTTCCCCGGAGGCATCATGAACCGTCATAGGTGGCCAATGTGGTCAAAACTGCTTTGATTTTATCATTACTGATCCAGATCTGCAAACTAGAGTAATGTTGAACCCATCTTAATATGTTTTACGTCATTTGGACATCAACCAGTTTATATGGGAATTTGCTGTGTGACCGCACTCTTCAACCCGTTACTCCAGAACCGGAAGTCGGATCAACTAAAAATTCATGGGAGCGTTATAACTTTCAGATGATACTAAGTTTGTGAAAATCGATTCAGCCATCTCTGAGAAAATTGTGTGAGTTTAACCCTAGAACGTTGCCCTTGCGTTTTCTACCCTAGAACGTTGCACTGGGGTACAAATGTACCCCACGCGTTTAATCGCAATTTTCGCAGGTAAAAATGCAAATAAAAGAAATGTATAATATATCATTTTCCTCGTATTTTAATTGCGAAAATAGCTGTGTGAGTGAAAGTACGGAATTTATTGAATCAATGATACATAAATAGGCTTGAATAAAATAATATTGAAAAAATCGCGGTTTTGACTTTTTTCACAAAAATTACTATAACTTTGCGAATTTTCCACCAATATGAAATAAATTAAATGTTTCCAAAAGTTGAAAGAATTGCCTAGAAACGGTATAAAATGGAATTTCGATATTTTTGAAAAAGTGCAATTAATTGGAAGAGTGAAAGTTTAAAAATAGAGGTATGGAAAATGCCACGAAATGGGGTGGAAATCGAAATGAAAAAAATATTTCTGACCAGCATTACATTGGTAATACGCAACGTTACTGTTACAGCAGTTACTGTGCGCAAATTATACTTGCGAGTCATTGCTTTGAAAAACTATTAAAAATAAAAAAACAAAGCAATAAAAATCAGAAAAAATAGGAATCAGGAATCAGAATATATTGGCTCAAATGGCACGTTTCCCGTACATAGTCGGGGATTTGTGCCTTGCCGTGTGTTTTCATCATTTCCTGAGCGGAAGGAAAGGACAAGGACGTGTGGGGAAGTAGAATTGGAAGGGTGGGAAAAATAACAGCACAAAACAAAAATAAACAACAGGTAAGTTAAACTCACAAGTAGTTCAACTTGCCTGCGAATAAGCCTAAAGCTCTTTACCACATTGGATAAGAAACTTTAGTATGTCTCTGAGTTTCAGTCGACCAAACATGGTTTCGTCTATATAAGGACGGCTGAAGACTCGAAATCGCAACTGCGCTACCGCTGGACAGTTGCATATCAGATGATATGAGGTTCCGTAGTCGGATTCACAAAGATCACATGAAAAAGACTCAGCGCGCTGAATAGTTGCCATGTGATAATTGAGTTTGCAGTGGCCGGTTAAACCCCTGGTCAGCATGCCGCAGTGGAGCTTCGAAAAATGTAAGAGATTTTTCGAAACCACTGGGCATGGTTGTTCTAGAAACGCCTTTGTTTGGCGACACGTTTGTAGATTTCTCCAATAATTGCGGTGCTCGGACGAAGCCCAGGACCGTATTTTTTCCCGTATCCAACTTGTCGAAATTGGCAGCGTGTGCTCAGGACCAACGAAGTCAATCGCTGAACCTGCCCTGGCCAATTCGTCAGCCCATTCATTTCCAGTAATACCGCAATGTCCGGGCACCCAGACAAGGTAGATAGTGTTGACAATGCTTAGTTCTTCGATTTGAGTTCGGCACGCGATCACTAGCTTGGACCGGGATTTGTCTGAGCTAAGGGCCTTGATTGCAGCCTGACTATCGGAGCAGAAGTTTATAACTCTGCCGGACAAACTCAGTTGAAGGGCCGATTGCACCCCGCACATAATCGCAAAGATTTCTGCTTGGAATACAGTACAGTATCTACCTAGTGAGTGAGATTGTTCCAATCTCATTTCACGACAGTAGACACCAGCACCAGCACGTCCCTCCATCAGAGAACCGTCAGTGTAGCAAACCACTTGCGTTTGTTGTTGTCTTTCCATAAAGCCAGACAACCACTCCTCTCGAGAGAGAATCTTCACATGGAATGTCCTGTAAGGAAAACTACAAGTGAGTGTAATATCGCTGGGAGCAAGAATATCTTCACCCCATGTAACCATTTGTGACCACAATCGTGTATGACTGGTAGCAAGATCAACATGATTACTGTTCCAAAGCCCAGTAACCTGCAGTCTGTATGCACATGATAGTGCTTCTTGTTTTAAGTGTATGTGTAATGGTTTGATATTTAGAAGTGCCTCAAGAGCAGCAGTCGGAGTCGTGGTGAAAGCACCAGTCAACGCCATGAGCGCCATTCTTTGCAGATGGTTTAGCTTTGACTGGACTGTCACCACCTCTCCCCTCTGCCGCCACACAAGGCATCCGTATGACAGTATTGGACGTACAATTGTCGTGTAAATCCAATAGATGTATTTAGGTTTGAGACCCCAGGTCTTTCCAAAAGTTCGTCTGCACTGCCCGAAAGCCATGCACGCTTTCTTGACTCTGAAC
Source organism: Topomyia yanbarensis (assembly GCF_030247195.1). NCBI lineage: Eukaryota > Metazoa > Arthropoda > Insecta > Diptera > Culicidae > Topomyia > Topomyia yanbarensis. Next base: position 71,875,755 of record NC_080672.1, read on the forward strand.
TCAATGTGAGCAGACCAATTCAGTTTGGAATCCAATATGACTCCAACGTATTTGACTTGATCTGCACACAGTAGCTCAGAATCAAAGAACTGCAAGGGACAAACCCCGGTTGTTATTCGCTTCTTCGTGAAAAGAACCATTGAAGTTTTGCTTGGGTTAACTGATAGTTTAACTTGTCGACACCACTGTTCGACGGCTCTTAATGCCTGTTGCATTAAGTCAAAGATTGTTCCGATGCAAAATCCAGTAATTAGTATTTGGTAATCGTCAGCAAACCCGTAGGTTGGAAATCCAAGCTCATTGAGTTTCTTCAACAAGCCGTCAGCTACTAAGTTCCATAACAAAGGTGACAGAACGCCGCCCTGAGGACAACCGCAAATACTCAACTTCCGTATCTCAGCCTGTCGCAGTGACGAGCAAAGTATGCGGTTACTAAGCATTGCGTTTATCCAACCTGAGATACATGCAGGTACCCCATGACCGCGCGTCGCTTCCAGAATAGACTGGAAGGACACATTGTCAAAAGCACCCTCAATATCTAGGAATACACCCAAGCTAGATTGCTTGAGCGAGAAGGCTTTCTCAATGTTGTAAACAACATCGTGAAGCAGAGTGATCGTGGATTTCCCACACTGATATGCATGTTACATTTTGTGCAGTGGATATTCAACTAAACTAACGTTCCTGATGTGATGATCGATTATCCGTTCCAAAGCTTTCAGAAGAAAAGAACTTAAGCTGATAGGCCTAAAACTCTTGGCTTCTTCATAGCTTGAGCGCCCCCCTTTGGGAATAAATCTAACAGTTATTTCTCGCCACGCTTTCGGGATATACCCGGTAGCAAGACTGGAAAGCAAAATCTTTTTCAAGACATGTTTAAGAATATCAAATCCCTTTTGCAGTAGCACGGGAAGTATTCCATCTTTTCCGGGTGATTTGTATGGAGCAAAGCTGTCAACTGCCCACTTGACCGATTCAGTGGAGACCAATGTGCGTGCTAATGCCCACGAGTCCGAATCACCAGAATGAGATCTGTGAACATTGTTCAACTCCGGATCGATACAACCTGGAAAGTGTGTGTCGAAGAGACAATTAAGAACATCTTTTTCGTCCGTCACATAAACACCATCTCTGGTTTTTAAGGAGTTCATCTGAAAATCATTCGATTTGGAGAGAATTTTATTTAATCTGCTAGCCTCGTTCAGACTAGAGACATTAGTGCATAGGCTTTGCCAGCCAGCCCGTTCTGCAGATCTAAGACATTTCTTATATGCACTACGAGCTGACCTGAAAGCCCTGGAGTCATCACGCTGACGCCGGTTCCAAGCTCTTCTCATAACTTTCTTCATTCTTTCAAGCTCAGCCCTCCACCAAGGGGTTCCCCTAGTCGATTTAACAGTACGAAGTGGACAAGCTTCTTCGTAGGATGCTAATATGAATGAGTTTGTCGTATCCACGACGTCATCTAAGTCGTCTAGTTGACTAATTGTTGGAAAATATCCATGAAATCTAGTCGCCAAGTTTTCCAAAAAGAGGTCCCAATTTGTAGATTTAGGATTAAGATATGTCACCACATTGAAGGTGACATCAAAATGATCGAAAAATATATATTTATGATCGGATAGAGACGGTTCAGTTTCATTTGGAACCTGCCAATTTCCCAGTTCATGCAAAATTCTATCAGAGCAAAGTGTTATGTCTAACACCTCCTCCCTCCCAGACCTCGCAAAAGTTGGTCGGTTTCCCACATTCAGAATATGGAGATTTGTACTACTTATGTACTCCATCAGTTCAGAGCCTCTCAGATTGATGTCTGAGCTGCCCCAAATGATGTGATGAGCATTCGCATCACTGCCGATAATGAGCGGAAGCCCATTTCTGCTACAATATGATACAACGCTTTTGAAATCATCAGAAGGAGATGATTCGTTATGCGGTAGGTATGCTGAACAATATATATATATTTTTTGTCTACGTTTCCGACAGTCAGTGTAACTGTGACAACACAGATATCGCGAGTTGTGAGCTCCGATATGAGACACGCGTCAATAGCCTTATTTGCAAGAATGCAAGCACGAGGCATTTCACGTGGGTTAGTCATGCCTGTCTTGTTGTAAGCAATGAAGGCAGTGTTAAGTAACTTTCCAAAATAGAAGTTTCCTTTATGGAAATACGGTTCTTGAACCAATGCTATGGAAGCTTTACCTTCCTGCATGAGTCGAGATAAATTCATAGTTGCTGTACGTTTATGTTGGAGATTGATTTGTGCTATTCTAACCATTGTTGATTAGAGAACTGTACATTTCATCTCCAACACAAATTGCACAACAACTAGAGGACACCAAGCGAGTTGGGATGTTAACGCATATAGCGAGCCATATCAGGTTTAAATGGGACATGATCATTTAATTCCCACGATTTGCGAAGAAAATAATGGTCCACTGTGTCAGAGATTCGCATAACACAGTAAGGGCAAAACCCAAAATGCTCCGTGCGCGACTGGCATATTTTAGACCCTCCAGTCATTAAGTCCTCGGCACGGAACTACACCTTGACTTAGGGTCTCCTACTTTCAGTCGCCTCCTACGACATGGGAGCAAGACTCCAGTGGCTCAATTATAGGCCGGATACCACACGGCCTCTGGGCAGGTTCATCTGTACACATCGAAATTTGATAATCGAAACTCAACAAAACTTCACCGAACTACCATCAGCCGAGAGTCTCAGCAAACCCCCAGCCAACATAAATTCGGCAAAATTAAGTGGATCATCGGGGAAAAAAAATCGGTGTCTAGAGTGAACGTTCCGCTGCGTAATGCAGCATACTGGGGAGTTCGCCCAACTCTTCCCAGGCTCCGTTCGCCATTGAGAATGTTTTAAACCCCCTCAACAATGTTACCAATACTTGCGAGTCATTGCTTTGAAAAACTATTAAAAATAAAAAACAAAACAATAAAAATCAGATAAAATAGGAACGTTTTAAATTAAATTAATTGAATAAATGATTGAAAACGATTTTATAATACTAATTGTTACTTACATAGTAAAACAACCAATATTTAAACTGGTATTGTCACGAATCACATTTCCACTGACAGCACGAAACCCGACGAAACGGCAACCGTACACTGGGGTACAAATGTACCCCACGCCAACTTTGACACCTGCTTCTATGAAAGCTATAAGTAAACTGGCTATACCACTTTGTTCTACTCTTACTAGGAACTCTAAATTGAATTATGGTTAGGGTCCCAGGTCAGTAAATGCCGAATTCTCGTCTTCGCATGGCTCCAAAGAAGGCGTGGGGTACATTTGTACCCCAGTGCAACGTTCTAGGGTTAAATGACACACACACATACATACTCACTAGACCTCTCCACATTTTGAAAAAGTTTTGAAATATATATGGGTCAGCCCAGATTTTTGTTCTACGTTAGAATGTAAGAAGTTTCGCTAAAAATGACTCAATTTGGACATGATTTAGAGGTGTCTCCAATCAAAAAAATACTACTAATTTTTCTTGATTTTGATATACTTTTCTATATAAAAATACAGTTGACAAATATTCTGTTGCGATTAGAGCTATGTTCACTTGTTAAAACATGTTAAGATATGTCTAAAGAACAACATGTGATGATATGTGGGCAAGTAGGGCCTATTTAATCAGAGTGCAAGTGATCTTACTATGGAAAATTTTTAAATTCTCACGTAGAACAAAAATCTGGGCTGACTTATATATATATTTCAAAACTTTTTCAAAATGTGGAGAGGTCTAATACTCACAGACATTTGCCGATCTCGACGAACTGAATCGAATGGTATATGACAATCGGCCCTCCAGGCCTCGGTTGAAAAGTCGATTTTTTTATTGCTTGCATAGCCTTTCTTTATTTAAGAAAGGCAAAAAGGTATAAAATCGGCAAAGTCCCAAAAAGTCGATTTTTATCAAATTTTTTTTTCCAAAGTACAATAAAATCTCGACGTTTCATTCATTTTAAAAATGTTTGGCATCAAAAATACGAATTCGATTTTTGAAATTTCATGAGGTCCCCCCTTTGAAAAAACCTTTTGAGTTCCGGCTTACAAGGGAATTTCATATGTGACCTGACGATTCAGTCTATATTTCCGGAACCATATAAGCGATCAGTATGAAGTTTTATAGACATCTGTAGGAATAAAATAGCTATCATTTGGGACTACACACCAAAAAATAATGAAATTTAAACGAAATGTAAGTCGATACGAATGTAAACCTACAAAGCTTGAATCAAAAATTTGATTGAAAATTAAGTTGAATTCAATGCACTCAATGGGACCATCAAAAAGCATGTCATTTATTTTACAGCAATATTGGATTAAAAATACATTTACTTTAAATTTTTATCCGGTTTAATGCAACTGCAATTTTCATTCAACGTGTAAAATTATAATAAAATTGCTTGAAGAAAGCACGACAACTTGTGTGTATTTGTGGTGGAACTTATTTTACATTTATATTCATGCTCCAAATATGTGTATGAAAATAGATTGAAAATTACAAAATATTTTTTTTCTGTGCACGCTTGTGAAAATCGGCCCAACCATTTCCGAGAAACTGATGTGAGTTTGTTAATATTGAAAGATGGCCGCTTTTCCTGGGCACTTCCGGAACCGTCTATGGTGGTCAATGTAGTCAACGAAAGTTCGATTGGTCGTCAGTGACCTAGAACAGCCAATTTATGTTGTTTGAGAGACATTTTAGTGAAATTTTTACCTTTTTTGCTTTCATCGGAGTATCGGTTTGAATCGGAATTTACTTGTGACCGCACGCCACAACCCGTAACTCCGGAACCGAAAGTCGGATCGGGATGAAATTTAATAACCATTTACGGGGTTAAAACACCTTTCATTTGAGACTATGATTGGCTGAATCGGTCTAGCCATCTCTGAGAAACCGATGCGACTGTTATTCTGAATTTGGATACTTCCACCGGGGCTTCAGGAACCGATGTGACCAAAGCAACTTTGAATGACTTTTAGTGATCCAGTGCTACAAATCCAAGCAGATGTGGCCACATTTTGGAAAAAATTTCACCTTTATACATTCATTGCAGAATTTATTAAAATCTACATTTTCTGTGTGATCGTACTCATCACCCTGTGATTCCGGAACTCGAATCTATTAGAAATTCAATAGCAGCCGTAGAACGTTGCACCTTTCATTTGAGACTTAGTTTGTTGAAATCGGTTCAGCCATCTCTGAGAAAAGTGAGTGAGATTGTGTTCGCGTAGGGGACCGCGGGGCAAGTCCGACACCTTAAGCGCAATAATTTTTCTAAAATTCCACAAAGCTTCTAAAATTTTATATTCTGTGCATAATCCTTGTGTAGGTAGATCTTAACACAATATAATTTTTTCAGCGTTTCCAAAAAAATAAATTCATTAAAAATTATTGATTGCCAAAAACTGGAGAAAAATGACATTTTAAAAACGCTGCGGGTAAGACCGACACCCTAAAGGGGCAAGAGCGACCCCCTTTTGAACTTTCTTTTTGTCAAATTTTTTCCATTAAAAATCTATTGTGTATGTGTGATAAAGTGCAATTATGTGTATATGAGTATGTGTGATGCAAAACGCATGCTTTCTGTAGTTTCATCGCGTAGCAAGAGGAAAAGCATTCGAATGCGTGGTGTTATGAATAAATAATGTTTAACACATGGTTTATATTATGGTACGGGTTTTCTCAAGTAAGTCTTTCGAGCTTAATTGCCACTTGTATAGCCATTCTAACTATTACTAGGACTCATTCACTTAAAAGTGACGCACGCTTCGTAGTAAGCTATCCGGTTCGTGTTGTGATTTTTCGGAACACTGTTGATCAATAATCCGGCGGTCAATGAAAATTTTTCATTAATATCATTTGAAAATCTCATATTAGATTATACTTTTCGATTCTGTTTGTAATATAACTATCACGAATCACGTTCAATTTAATTCTTAATTTTTTTGGTCGGCTTTTGGACAATACTGATAAATAAATACAAAAAACATAGTTTCCGTGTATTTCAATTATTAACATGACGTAATTATAGTATAATTGAACACAACAAATATACCCAGTCGTTTGTATCGATTCAAAAACGAACCCAATCAACTAAACACCGTGTCGGTCTTACCCCACCCACAAACTGTCGGTCTTACCCCACATTTTTGTGAAATGCTCAATTAACAGTATTGAAATACTCAAACTTATCTTCAATTTACACAAATAACGATATGGAGAGTAGAATAGAATGACACAAAAATTTCATTTTCAAAGCTTTTATGTTATTGAAACCATAAAATGTATCAACTAAAAATAACATCCAAAAGTGCATCGACTTTGCTTTCGCTTGTTTTGTTTATTTTGTAGACGTTTAATGAATCCATATGGCATCGATGTGTATCGAAATGCTTAAAATAATCGTACTAGTAATATCCTGTCATTATTGTATGATTTAAAATTTGATATCTGGGGAAAGTCGGTTGGTGTCGGGCTTACCCTCAGTTCCCCTACATACACACAAATGCACATACACACACACATACACAAATATACACGCACACACAAACATTTGCCGAGCTCGACGAACTGAATCGAATGGTATATGTCACTCGGCGCTCCGTTAAAAAGTCGGTTTTCAGATCAATTGCAATACCTTTCTATTGAGAAAGGCAAAAACATCAAATTTTTGCAAATTTTGAGTGAGAACCGCCATTTTGAACTGGTTTTGTTTTCTTTTGATGATTACATCACAGCTCTGTTTAGCTAAAACATGGACCAAGTCAATAAAACAAATATATAATGGAAGAGTAGAAAGAATTTTATAAAAGACTAAGCACTAAAACACCCCAAAAAATAACGACTTTATCGTTAGTTATTACTACGTTGAACAAAACCCGACTATAACACTAGATATTGGCCAGAACAAAGTTTGTTGATTAACAGTTATGTGTCCAACAAAAAAACACCTTTAACAAGCCAACGAGGGTTACCGGGTACCCACAAATTGAAATGCTCATAACTGTGGCTTCCTTTAACCGATTTGGACACTTTTAGATATTTTGGATTCAGGAACTCATCCACTTTTTGATTCTGTACAATAGAACCGAAATAATGAATCTGGTTTTTGGTAATCCGGATTTTTCGGAGTAATGTTCCAGTACTAGGATATGATTTGTAAATTTTAATAATGTGCTAGCAATATGAGTATTGAAACTCTTCAAATTGTCTCGGAAGTCTGTTTTTTATTGCTACGGGACCCTATGGCAATTTGAAAAATGGAATTGGAATGGAATGGCCACTCACGGCCCCACGGGAACCTACTCCGGAATGTTCGTTCCGGGATCAAATCACCAAATGGTTCCAAAACCACGAGATACAGCCTACTGATGCAATTCCAAGAATTTTGATACCCATATTGCTAGTATTCCATTGAAGTTCGCAAATAGTACCCCAGCACTGGAACCTTCTTCCGGAAACCCGGATTCCCGGGAACCGAATGAAGTAATCCGATTTATTTTTACCAAGTCCAAAAGTGGATGAGTTCTTGAATCCAAAACGGCCAAAAGTATCGAAATCGGTTGTATATTACCTTAGTTACGGGTAATTTAGTTTTGTGGGTACCCGGGTACCCACGTCGGCCTGTTACGTAGTAAAGAAATTCAGGAGCCCCACCTCACTCCCACCCTTACTATATCAACAATATTATTAACCCAAAAGCTTGACTTAGTGAAGTTCTAAGATGTCACAAAGTTTCTATTTCCAGCTATGGATAAAACATAGGAATTTAATTAATTGAAACTTAAATGAGTTTACAATTTGAATTTCTGTGAGAACTCACACTCACACTCAAGCCGGCGGCTCGGCAAAAACAAATGTTTCAATATGCTGGGAACGATTTGGCTAAGAAGAAAGTTTTTGTTTCAGCATCGCGAGTTCTTTTAGCCACGAAATATATACACTCACGTATTATTAATTATCTGTTGACTAACGGTGGCGGTTTTGTCCTTTCTTTCACTCCGATGCAAATTTCTGCTAAAACACATATTAGTCAATCAAACATCTTCGCTACCTGTACGTACGACTTAGATGAATACATGGGAACCATGTTACTCTTGTTTCGGGTATAAATATATCAACGTTAAATTTAAAATGAAAGTGAAATCATATCCCTATCAATAATCGAACCCAAAAATTTCCAAGAAGTCAACAGCTATCGCAATTAACCCCGAGGTCATAAAGCTGGACTACTCCGTAAATTTCAAATTTACAGTTCGCAATTACCGCCTATAGCTCCAGCCGAGCTTGAGATACGTGGCCAAAACCCTTACCCCTTGGACATGCCAGTATGTATAGACAACGCGTCCCGATTATTACCGACTGACTGACCGGGACAGTTTTGTTTGCCTTACTGCACCACCAGCACCTCCATCGACAGATACGGCTTGTAAAACTGATTTTTACCGCCACAAAAACAACTTTTCCAGAAAAAAGGGCGGTCGGGACCTTACCTCGAATATTTGTTTTAGCTGTCATTCTTCGGTGAGGGTTAAGACGACGACGGACGGCAGCCTAGAAAGTGAAATTTTTCCTCACCCAACCATAAAAGCGAAGGATTAAAAAAGTAAGAAAAGTCGAATCTCGCCAACCGTATGCTAATTGGTGCCATTTAAGGTCGCATACGATTGTCCTGTTCTGTAATGTTTTTTTCGTTGCCTTCTTCTATATAGTTTCTTACGGAACCGACACGAAGGTTGTAAGGGGCGTTAATTATCCTGCTCGTGCCGTAAAATTTCAACCCAGGCAGCAACAACAGACAGGGCATAAAGGATTAGGTGCCATAAAACATCGTCTAACTGTTTTAACTTTTACTTTTTATCACCGCTTGTTGTGTGGTGTTTGCCTTGGCCGATCTTTGTCCCCTAGCGGATCATCCCAAGGTAAACAATCGGTCGTCCTTTTCGTCTAACAGGATGAGTCGTCCGGGTCTGAGAAAAGGATTAAATTGTCGTCATAAATGTCGGGATGTATCTTAATTTGAAATGTGTCCTTTTGACCTGTCCCTGGTCCGGTTCAATCATGGCTAGACATGTGCAAAACTCTGCTCTGTGTCAACGGTCACCAAACTGTCCAGGTGAAACCGAAAGATCCGCTTTATTGACCGATCAAATTTCGCCCAAACACAAAAGCGCAACTGGCCCTTTAAATTTGAAAAGATTCGTCCAAACACTGACCATATGCGTAGGGGAAGAAAAGGGACATGAAAGCAGCACGAAACTCATGATTTATCGATCATCTTTCCAGCTTACTTCCACCCAACAAGGTCCGATCGGATCTTTCCGTGCAATAAAAAAACATGCATCTTTGATTTATCAGAAAAAATGAGCCACAATCGAACCTTTAATTGTTCGCCCCTCCGGGTGTAAGTCGGCCAGGATAACAAACCCAGAAAAAGGGAAGGATTCTTTCGGTTGAATTACGATACACACTGCTGCCGAAGGAAGAAAACAAAATCGCAAAACAATGTCCAATATAATCACGTCAACGTGTCCTCATAGTCCTGGTGCCGCCGGCTCGATGGACTCAGCCGTCCAGACACGGCAGACGATCTCGGGCGCAAAAACACCCGGCTGATCGTAGTCGTCGTCGTCATTGTGGTCTTCGTTCGATTCAATCGATGATTCACATACGGACACGAACTGATGACGACGACCGACGTCCAGTTGCTGGTTAGAAGGAGACGCATAGAATACCTAGCGCTTTCCGCTTGTTCGAGTGAGGATGGCGTGGAGGAAAAAATGAATGGGCAATTGTACTACTGCTGCTTTGATCCTTTCGGTTGGTATTTATTAAGAAAGGTGTCGATGATGGCATGCTTTCATTTGACGTGTAAATAGAAAGTTGCAATCAAATAAGGGAAGATACAGATGCAGAATGCGCGGGACATCTGAGCAAATACGTTTATTACAAAATTTTTAGATAACTGGATCCTTTGCTGTGAACAGTATTTTAGTGCTCAAAAAATTAAAAGGTTGTGTACAAGACACAGCCATGATATAAACCATTTAATCTTTTTCGGTACTACATACACGAATGATGTTACTCTCTTATGAGAATTGTCGTATTTTTTAAGAGACGTCGGTAAACAATAATATAACAATTGAATACTAAATTGACGGCGCCGGCGATTAAATGGTAAGCATAACCAAATCTCAACGACCTCGGCTGGAATTAGACCAAGTTTCACCCTCATGGGTCTGGGTCTAATTCCAGCCGAGGTCGTTGAGATTTTCTGGGGTTTAAAATTCTGTGGTAACGTCTTCGCTTAGAAGGACACTAAAGGCGTTAGTCCCAGTCCATGTGTTGATGGGCCGATATTTGGGGGTCAGATGGTGGTGATACCTCTCTGGCGTCGGTGATTGGCCTTGGTGCGGACAAAGACTGGCGGAAAATAAATATATAAAAAAATTGATTTTCTCTAATTCCCTTCCTAGGCGCTTACGAAAAAATTTCTTCCTACACTAGAATTCTTTGTATTTATAATCGTCACAAAAAGTACTTCGCACAGGTATTCAAAATGTGGTCAAAATTTTGAAGGTTCAATTGGATGTTACTAAATTATAACCGGTGATGGTAAACTTTTCGTCGTAAGCTGAACTTGAAATTATGTAATTGCGACACCTGTAGAAGACTTTGTCGGCACGAAAAGCACTGTGTACCTGTTGCTTGATGCTGTTTTAGGTTAGGTACCCTAGGCTTTTAGTAGGCTAAAGATCTCCTCCTTTAGATGCAGAAGAACAACACGATATCATGTTTCAACTGTGACCAATATTATATCGGAATGTCACGAAACCAGTTAAAAACCCGTATTTACGGACATCAACCACTGTTAAACAAATTAGATCAGAGAATAGCAGATGGCCACAAATATGACGATAATTAAATACAAGACCTAAAAGATAGAACCGTTCCCATGGAGCATTGCATCTCACACCAACACCGTTTCGATCTAAAAAACCCCAAGATTATCGATATGAGCTTCAAATCCAGCGCACTCCCTATATTGAATATGTGTCACATTTCGACTACTCCCCACTCCGTAAACCGCCGTACAGAATCCGACAACCTTAACAGCGCCTACGCAAACATCCTAGAATCCATTAGCAAAATGAGAGAGATCGATACTCGAAACTCAATCGCTCTCTAACAAGTAGACACTACAAATACCTACTCACAAATATAGTGACCAAGTGCGACTGCACAGGAAATTATTTTATTCCATTTGCGCGATTTTAAATCGATTTGAGATGCTTGGGAGATCAAGACCTACGAAATGGAACACCGAATAGTGCAGTACTCTGCCACCAGGCAGCACCAGCAAGCATGCACATTTATGATTTATGAATCTCAACATCGTGACTATTTAGAAGGGCAATACCTTTGCTAGAGTTGCAAGTTCCAGTAGTTTGAAATTTTGCAACCATATGAAACCGACATGCGAAATGGAAAACCTACGAACCGGACCTTTCTTAACAATTTTCATTGCCTACGCAATACCCTAGTTAGGTCCGTAGCGTAGCATTTGGTTGCCTACCCCGCACGTAAGGTTAGAGATTTTTTTAGAGAGATTTATTTTAATGCGAAAAAAGAAGCGAATGACCTCAAAATTCAATTTCTACAATCGATATGAGAATAAATCGAGAAGACAACTCTATGTCATACCGTAAGAATTGAAGGAGAAGTCCCATAATAACATAAAGCGGCAGGTGCTCAACGTAAGTCCACCCAGTCCTGCACTAAGTTTCATTTCCGGTTGAAGCCATTTAAGATTTGTGGTGTTCCTAGAGGCGCTAGAAACTCCTTGTTTGATCTAGAATTACTAAGATCAGAGACAACTTTAAAACTGGTCGCTGATGACACCGTCGATTTCTACTTTGTAGGCGGGAATGTAGATATGGTAGCTCTTTATAATGTACATTTTGGTAGTAATATCATTTGCTTACTTTAGACAGCATTGCATAATGCTGAGCTTATTTGAGCGCACTTTCGCGATTACAATTACAAAACGAGGCAGGTGATAGTACAGCCCTAGCTTTTCTCGATATATGGCTGAATGCCACCGATACCAAATGGCGAAACCGATAGCTAATTGATAGAAGAATGTGTAAAAACAGCAGCAGATCATAAAAGCATTACTCGCTTATGCAAAAATATTTTCGTGACGGTGTTTTGTCTGATGATTCGCCTCTAATATTATGCACCGTAAGAAACAATCCACCAACAATGTCATAGCCCCTAAAGCGTGTCTCCTTAGTATATTGGTCTTGATTTATATACGCTCTGTCCGTTACCTTCAAACACCTAGCCAGAACTGATTTCACAGTCAAACAGTCTTTTGGAAATCGGATTTTTTGTTATTTGTTCAAGTTTCCAAGTATTTTTTGTGCAGAAACAAATATTCAACAGAAAATCTATTCTAATGTTTCAATGGTAGATGCGGGTTGAATGCCTCCATAAATCGTCTGCTCAGTTAACCGATCTACATGTTCAGTCTCCCGGAGAAATGCTCCGTCAGTTGCTTTTAAACATCTAGCGTCAACTTATTTCACAAAGTCTTCAGAGAAAATGCTCCATCCGTCTTCAAACACCGCAATGATTATGTTACAGTCAAATCTACAATGAACTTATATTTAAAATTTCTGTTCTGTTGGTGCTTCATACTGATGGCTTTGCTCGAAATAAGGTGGAAAAATTTCGGTTTTCTGTGTCGCTTTCGAAAGATAGTTTGAGAATTAGTTTCCGCAGTTTATTTATAAATGTTATACCCACTTTGAAATTGAATGGAAAATAAAATCTCTCCGACTGATGTGTTTATTCTATTTTTCAACGGTGTATTTCGCCCTTTGCGTCTATTGGGTGAAGAAATAATAAGTCTGGAAGTCTGCAAGGGGTGTCATTCTCAATGGTTTTTAACCAAAACTGCCTTGTCAAGTCAGTACAACTTCCACCAAGCGAAGCTTTTACTGGTCCTCCTAATTTACAAATGAATGAATTGAATTTACAAATGAATGAATTGAAAGTTCTGTTCATCCAATGATCCATTTTAATGTACGTACCAAATTACAACACACACTTGTACCTATCAGGATAATACAAATCTACATGCATGCATACATACATACAATATCTACTTGTTTTTTTTTTGTTTTCAGCTTTGGTCACCGTTCGATTCTGCTTACTGGTTTCGGTTGATGTTGTTCGGTGAAAAATATAATAAAACTATTTCCGTTGTTTACGTTTCAGCCTACTCATTCTTCGGCCATCCTCAGAACTATTTACTAAATACGAAAATACACTATGTTGGATACCTAAGATGCAACAAACCAACATAGTGTACAGTATCCCTTGTGGCGTCTGTGACAATAAGGAGTACATTGGGCAGACATCACAGACGCTAGAGAAGCGCATAACACAACATAAAAATTCTATACGCACAAGAACGTCGTGCACGGGTCTAACTCAACACACGACGGAATAGGGGCATCATTTTGATTTCTCCAAAACACATGTGTTAGAGAGAGTCAACAACGAGGCCAATAGACTAACAGCAGAAGTTCTTCACATAAAACTGAGAGAGGAGAGCGCAGTGAACCTACAGCGTGATGCCGCCAGTTTCTCCTATGCATACAACGGGCTTCTCAACAAACTGCGGTCTACGCAGCACGGTAAGCGTGGTCAGCAAAGGGAGACGCCACGAACGTGAGAGAGAAATTTAAATTTAGTTTTATTTGGACAGTCCTGCGAGCGAGAAGCGAACGGGCTTAAATGTAAGTGGTCTTGTGGAAAAAAATGCGTCTTGTTAAATTAATTGTATTTTCGTATTTAATAAATAGTTCTGAGGATGGCCGAAGAATGAGTAGGCTGAAACGTAAACAACGGAAATAGTTTTATTATATTTTTCACCGAACAACATCAACCGAAACCAGTAAGAACAATATCTACTTATGAATTAATAAACACAATCTCAAGTGCGATTATACTAACGCGCCTTCTCAATCTATTATTAACCCTCAAGCAGGCAAGCTAAAATTGTGACTTCAAAAAGGATCACTCCTAAGACCCAATGAAATCGTAAGCCTCTTTTTTGTCGTTTTATCAGTCAGAGAATCGAAGGCCCGTCAAAGGCTCGGTCATTTGTACTTCAAATTACAAGTTCATTGAAACTAGCGAGCTGCAACTACCCGGGCCTCTGAGACCTATTGCCTTTTTGAGGGATAATCGGTCACATGTGAAAGCCCGTACCTTCGGCAGCCCACTCCATGGCTTCGAAACAAACTCATACATTAAAAGTCCCAGGTCGCAATGGAAGGATACTCTAGTGATATAGGCAAACTTACTTCCTTCTATTCCAGGTCTGAACCGTACACACAAAACCGTGGTTCGCGCGAACATTCGAAATCCTACACGATTATGCAAGCGGTTAACACATACAATCGCTCAGGATTTTCACTATAATACAACCCTGACCGCAACAGCAAACATGTAATCGTGATTATACGCATACCTATGCCCGCGATCTTGCAAACATAAAAACATTCCTCTGATCAAGTGAACGCTTTAACATCTATATATTTATAAACGAAGTCTCAAGTGCGATTATACAAAAGCGCGCTCCCACGCGAATTTGAATCGGGCATTTCCGGAAGTCCTTAGTCTCGGTTCTAGCAGCCTATGTCCATGCCTTCAGTTAATTTCTTCTAAAATCTGAACCGTACATTCAAAATTAAACATCAGAGTCGCGGTCCGCGCGAACATTCAAGCACCCATTCAAATACGCAAATGGCCACACGGTTACAAAGCGCATTTACTCACGGGTAGTTTCATATAAGATAGCACACGCGATATACAAACACCCACACTTCGCGATCATCCACGCCCCAGTGATTTAGTGGACGTTTCAGCACCTATAAATTTATAAACGCGGTCTCAAACGTGGACGTACAAACGCTCGTTTCCACGCGATAAGGAAGTTTTCACGCCACCACATTTGCACCGTACACTTAGTATCACAATCTGAATCACGACCCCCCTGTAACTGGTCTCAAACAGCGTTTTAGTGGGTGATGTTTCTCGTATCGTCTGCATGCAATTGTAGTGTGTAATTTTGACAGAAAGGCGCTTCCGTGAACCAGGCTCTACAGTTCCAATTGGACCTCTCAAAAAATATTCTTAATTTTATTATTCTAATCAGAATTGTTGCAATGTTTTAATTGCCGGCAGGTTCTACTATATCGATCTTGTTGGCTCTTTTCGATACGAAAGCAATGAAATTGAAAGACAGATTGGTATTCTACAGCGAATCGGTTATAAATATGAAATAATTAAATACGAGCCTGCATAGTTTCCGTTCTAAGCTTATAACTGATTCGCTCTATAATACCTATTCGTGTTTCAATTAGATTGTTTTCCTCCTTTTGTACTTAAATTTGCCGAAAATAGCCAAAAAAATCTATACTGCAACAATTCAGAATCCGAAACTAGTTCATTTTTTTCGTGAGGCTTAGATTTTTTGTCAATCGGAGTTACGGTTTCGGAGATACGGGTTGAAGAATGCGGTCGCACAGAAAAAATCCCATATAAACTGGTACCACCATGATATCAAGATGATTCAATACTGATTAAAATTGGTTAGCATTTGCCGGTATAAATCACTAATGACTGAACAAAGTCGCTTTGACTAAGTATATTCATTCAAAGTATTTGTAAGGTTTTAAAATGCATGAAGTGTCAAGATTTGATGGAATCTGAAAAATATGCTGGATGAAATTCGAATTTTTGGGAAGTTTTTTTTTCTAAAGTAGTAAGATTATGAAATAATTTCACAAATTCTCGAAAAAGAATGCATATTTGCTGTTTTGGTTTTTTTGATTAAAATTGAAACACATTTTTACTAATCTTCACCTCTATTTTGTAGTATTTTAGTAGCAAAATGTCATAATACCGATAACTCAGTTGATTTACATTTTCGATTTAATCCCTAATGAAAATTTATTTAGACTTTTGTGTTTCATTCGTCCGCTAAAAATTGATTTTTCTTGAATTGAACATTTTTTTTAATTTCTCTGGTAGTTGTAGTTAAAATTTATTATATAGGCGTCTGAGATAAAAATAGAAGAAAACATTGTTTGCCTAAAATTATGTCAGGGTTATATGAAGGGATGAAGATTTGTTTACTATACACGAAAAAAAACCGTTCACAAATTCATGAAAAAAGGATTTCGTGGAATGAATGATTTCTGAAAATCACGACCAAGTTGCTGAAATTATGAATAATAAACCTCATATTCCAGAAACTATTTGTGTATCCAAAAAACCAGTTCGCACCGAATATATAGATGGCGTTACATTCGAATATTCGGTGGGTTACTGTTGTTGCCTGGAAGTGTTTAGGTTTTGTTATGACTCTTGTTCATAATTTAGTCAAACGATGTTCATGATTTAAGGAACTTATGCGATTTTTTTGTGATTTTTCATCAAGTTTTTGTACTATTTTATTCATCGCATTTTTCTGTCAGACTAGCGAATTTCACGTTCATGATTTCAGGATCTTAGTCGCGATTTTTGTAATTTCTATTCAAGTTGTCGTGCTATTTTAGTCATTAGTAGAGTGAATAATATTCATGATTTCAGGATCTTCGTGACGATTATTGATATTTTTATCACGAGTAATGTGACTTATGTTCATGATTTCAGGAACTTTGTCATGATTTTCATAATTTCTATTCACATTGTCTTGATATTTTAATCACTAGTAGAGACGTTTATTATGGCATTGAAAAAATTCTTTTTGCCATTCTCAAAGGCCCTCCCTCTCATACTGTGACAAATGTCAAAGCAAGCTCAGATGCCAAATTTCACATAATTTGGACACTTCGGTTGAAATTTTTGAACTTGGTGCTATGGGAAAATATGGAGGAAAAATATATTAAATGCTATAACTTTTGAAGTAGCACTCAGAAAATTACAATTCATACCTCTTTCTAAAGGAATTAACCTTAGTATTTGAATGGAAATATTTCTGTTTCTCGAAAAATACGGAAAAGTGGGGTACTGGGTCATTTTGCCCCCAAAATCCTCTACTTTTAAAAAAAATTCTGCTCCGTGATGGAAATCATACATATTTTGCAGTTTTTCTAATGTGAAAAAATCTCAGAAAACGAACGGAACCTTTTTGACCTTTGTCCGAATACGAGAAGTTGGGGTTATAGGGCTTTTTGTCATTCATATGAAATTTTATCATTTTCTCTTGCATATATCTCTATTACTCTTCAATCAATTTCATAAAAAGTAACTTGTTGAACGCGGAAAATTCTTAAAAATAAAACAAAAAGAGATTCGTTATCGGTAAAATTCATAAACTTCAATTTTTTGTAATTAACTATACAAATCACATTTTTTTGATTAGCTCAACTTCCCCTATTTTTCCAGGAATGAAACTTTTATCATGTGGGCTCTAAGAGTATTTTATACTAAAAGTAGTAAATTTAATAAGAATTTATTGTTAAATGGAGTAATCGGGACTAAATGTCAAAAAATTTTATGTTTATGAATTTTCGCGGTAACGAATTTATTTTTATTGTGTTCCTGTGGATTTTCCTCGTTCAACAAGGTACAGTTTATTAACATTGAGTGAAGATATTCACGAGAAAATTATACAGTTTAATATGATTAGCAAAAATCCCTATAACCCCAACTTCTAGTATTCGGTCAAAAAAGTTTCGTTTGATTTCTGATCTTTTCACATTAGAAAAACTGCAAAATATGTATGATTTCCTTCACGGAGCAGAAAAATTATAAAAAGAGGGGATTTTGAGGACAAAATTATCCAGTACTTTCCCGTATTTTTCAAGAAACAGAAATGTCTTCATTCAAATTCTAAGGTTATTTCCTTTAGAAAGAGGTATGAATTGTAATTTTCTGAGAGCTACTTCGAAAGTTGTTGCATTTGATAAATTTTTCCTTCATATTTTCCCATAGTACCAAGTTCAAAAATTTCAATCGAAATGGGCGGGAGTCTAGAATTGTCCAAATAATGTGAAATTTGGCATCTGAGCTTACTTTGATATTTGTCACAATATGAGAGGGGGGGCATTTGAGAATTAAAAAAAAGCTTTTTGCAATACCCTAACTTTTATTTATGTTTATGATTTCAAGATCTTAGTCACAATTTTTGATATTTTTGTCATGAGTTGTTTGATTTATGGTCATTATTACAGGATCTTAGTCACAATCTTCGTAATTTCGGTTCACTTTATCGTGATATTTTATTCTAGAGCTTACTTTGGAATGTGGCACGTGGAGTAATGTGACTCATGTTCATGATATCAGTCGTTTTTCCATGGTAGTCGTAATTTCTCTTCGCCTTATCGCGATCTATTATTCTTTGGTTACTAACGGAGTAACGTGGCAATATAAACAGGATCATATATGCTATTTAGCGCAGACTTTCTGTCCGGACATCACACTGAACCTTATCAAATAGATAACGGTGTTCGAGGTCCCAATAGTTATTTTTAATATCTACTGCTTGTACCTATTGCTGGTCGCTAGCTGCTGGACATTTCATGAAAAAGTGCATGGAACAAAAATAATTCCACGAATAATATTGCGAATCTTTTCTTAAATTCACTTTGCGACTTTTCAGCCGTGCGTTGAGTTTCGCGCCCATCTAGTTTGCATCAGTGCGAGTGAGAAAACGTTTTGACGTTTATTTTTGTTTCGATCGTACTCGTGTGTATCCCATATAGCAAGAACTCGACGAAATGCTAGATTATCTCGAGATAGACAATACTCCAAATTTTGTGAAATAACTCACACGAATACTTCATTACAATGTGGCATGATATTCAATTTAAATTAGGGAAATGGTTAGGGATATCTTTTAAATATCACAAGCACGCAAAATAGATCGTAAATCATGTATAAGGCATTATGAGCCAGTTCACGAATACATGACTAGTGTTTTATGATATCGTGAACTATTTCACGAGCACGACTGCTAAGTCGTGACTATTATACTAAGTATCATGAGCAAGTTCACGAATACATGTATAATATTTGATGATTTTGTGAACTATTTTACGAGCACGAATAGTAAATCGTGACTATTATACTAGGATTTGTTAACCAGTTCATGAAAACATGAATAATATTTTATAATTTTGTTATTCATTTCACGGGCACGCATGGTTAGTCGCGACAATTATTCCGGGGATCATGAACTAATTAACGAATACATGAAAAGTATTGCATGATTCTGCGAATTATTTCATGAGCACGGATATTGAATCGTGAATAAAATATTAGGAATCGTTAATTAGTTCACGAGGATTGAATGGGTTCATGAATCAAATTCCGAGTTTCGTAAAATAGTTCCTTAGATAATGTTCCTTATCTATAAATAACATCACCAGTTAATCTTTGGTCTTATGAATAATGTTCATAAAGTTGTGAACTAATTCGCATACAGATAATCGATTTGTTAATGACATGGCGGAAACCATGAGTGAAGTGTGTTACTGAAGGGAAATTGAACATAATTATAGAACACAATATTTTTGTTCCAGAATTCATAGCACTTTACACGATTTTGGGAACAATTTTTTTCCGTGTATGATCGAATCATTCCAAACCACCTACAACTATGCATTTCTGAGACTTCCAGATATCATTAATGTCAATTCTGTGAGATCAATATTTTGCGTAATTAATGTAAGGAAAATTTGGGATTCTTGGACCTATTTCAGGCTTACCTTCATGCCACTTATGGGATTGTCACTGGGTTGGTGGTCATCCAATAGGTGAGTACTACAGCGTTGTTTTTGCTATGAAGATACAATCCAAATAATGGACAATTTTTTATTCATCTTATTTTCAGAATTAATTTCATGTTTCTCATTCTATGATCCATGTCGAAGCATTCCTCGCATCTAAACATAAACATCTACACATTGACATTTTTGACATTTTAATTTATTTCGTATTATAAAGCTAGATTCTTATATTGGATATGGTTAATCCATCCTTCGAATTTGTAAAGAAACATGGCAAAGAAAAACTTCAATCGGTTAGACGTTTTCATATCACTTTTGAAAAGCCTTAGGTCAACTTCTTTGCTCTTACTGAACGATTTTTCGATCTCCAAAACAAAGCATTCGGTTTCACCCCAATATTTTGATATTTTTCTGGTTACAGGCTCAGATTACAAACGACCCAGTCCAGGCCCAAGGTCCACATCTTTCGCATCCCGGATCGCAACCCTAGCACACGACCTAGCATCACCCGTTGTAGCACAGCTACAAAACTGACAAATTTTTATCGAAACCATCTGTGCCCGGAAAATGGATGAAAAAACAAACTCGCATCCCTTTTTCGCTACAAATCATTACCGCTCACCTCATTAGCCTTGAACATCAATTTAACTCTCGCACCCGGAGTTGCTTTTCCTTTTCTACGTCAAACGAGCGGAGTGGCCGTTGAACGCCTCCACAGCTCTTCAGTAGCAGCAGCAGATGAACAAATACGACGACTAGAAGCCATAACAAACACTTCTCGTCATCGGTTTGCTCTCATTGTCTCCCTCCCTCGTTTCCTATCGTTTTAAACTATTCATTAAAATACTTCTAGGAAAATTAACAGTTCAAGTGCGCCGTCCGTTATTCAGTGTCGGTGGAATGCGCGGAAAAGGAAAGAAAAATCGGTGAACTAATTTCACACTCCCGTGCCAAAGCACACGGGGTCCCAATTGTCAGATGTTCGTCACCCAGATTCGTCGCATGATGATCCCAACAGCCACTCTCGCCGTACCCCCGAAATGCACATTGACTCCTGTAATGTCCTCCTAATGAGGAAATCATACCCGAAAACGAGGAAAATCTGCCTCGGGGAAAAACTATCAATATGCTAACGGCTACCAGCAAAAAAAAATCAGGACCCTCGCACGAGTTTTTGTTATGTTTTCTATAAATATCCTGGCACGCCGCCGCTGCCTACTATCCGGCTGTTGACGATATCCGATGGGCAAACAACAGTCTCGTAAAATATGTCACCCGAAGAAAGAAAAAAGTGTATACATGTGGAACAAGAGGACACAGCGCGGACGGACCCTTGAGAACGGAGTTAGGGACCAAAAAAAACTGGGCAACTGCAATCCCTCTCGATGCGCACATTACTAACAGTCGGTCGAGTGCAGCAGTGTGCATTACAAAGCCTCGCGTTGAGGTTTGTCCTTTTGCATCCTATTTTGGACGGATTTTTTTTGGCTCCTTTCGTCCTCGGATACATACGGTTCGTACATACATACAGTTCGGACAGTCGAACCAGCGATGCGATTGGCAGCTGCTTTTTTTTCGTCAGCTTCGATACGTGCCCAGCTCGGTGGCGTTTTTCCACCGGTTGTGGTCCTTTTTTCGATACTCTTTTATGCGCCAGCCGAGGACAGATTCAATTGGACTTCAAACATTGATATACACTAAGGTTTGTTAACACGGTTTTTTTGAACGGTTTTTTTACACGGTACGTATCCCCCGTGTAAAAAAAATCTTAGTGTGCATATATCACTACTATATCTATCTATCTATCTATCTATCTATCTATCTATCTATCTATCTATCTATCTATCTATCTATCTATCTATCTATCTATCTATCTATCTATCTATCTATCTATCTATCTATCTATCTATCTATCTATCTATCTATCTATCTATCTATCTATCTATCTATCTATCTATCTATCTATCTATCTATCTATCTATCTATCTATCTATCTATCTATCTATCTATCTATCTATCTATCTATCTATCTATCTATCTATCTATCTATCTATCTATCTATCTATCTATCTATCTATCTATCTATCTATCTATCTATCTATCTATCTATCTATCTATCTATCTATCTATCTATCTATCTATCTATCTATCTATCTATCTATCTATCTATCTATCTATCTATCTATCTATCTATCTATCTATCTATCTATCTATCTATCTATCTATCTATCTATCTATCTATCTATCTATCTATCTATCTATCTATCTATCTATCTATCTATCTATCTATCTATCTATCTATCTATCTATCTATCTATCTATCTATCTATCTATCTATCTATCTATCTATCTATCTATCTATCTATCTATCTATCTATCTATCTATCTATCTATCTATCTATCTATCTATCTATCTATCTATCTATCTATCTATCTATCTATCTATCTATCTATCTATCTATCTATCTATCTATCTATCTATCTATCTATCTATCTATCTATCTATCTATCTATCTATCTATCTATCTATCTATCTATCTATCTATCTATCTATCTATCTATCTATCTATCTATCTATCTATCTATCTATCTATCTATCTATCTATCTATCTATCTATCTATCTATCTATCTATCTATCTATCTATCTATCTATCTATCTATCTATCTATCTATCTATCTATCTATCTATCTATCTATCTATCTATCTATCTATCTATCTATCTATCTATCTATCTATCTATCTATCTATCTATCTATCTATCTATCTATCTATCTATCTATCTATCTATCTATCTATCTATCTATCTATCTATCTATCTATCTATCTATCTATCTATCTATCTATCTATCTATCTATCTATCTATCTATCTATCTATCTATCTATCTATCTATCTATCTATCTATCTATCTATCTATCTATCTATCTATCTATCTATCTATCTATCTATCTATCTATCTATCTATCTATCTATCTATCTATCTATCTATCTGTCTATCTATCTGTCTATCTATCTGTCTATCTATCTATCTATCTCTCTGATTATCTGCCCGCCAGATGGCGCTTCGGAATAAATTGTGTTTTCCTCCTATTTCGTTGAAAGTCGCAGCAACGCGCGCGAGGTATTAGCTAGTCATCTATATAGGAAAAAATGGACTTTCATTAAAACTCGTTTTTTTGCCTGAAGGTTATGTTTTAGATTCTCTAACATTACTGAGTTCAATTATCTACTGCATATATTACGTAATATAATACCAGCATCCATGTGATGCTATTTTAGAACTTGATTGTGAGTATTGTCTCACATACCTATTATATTAAATAACACTGGTCAACACACGTTCAGGGAGCAACACAAAAGAAAAATGGCGAAAGTTTTGGGTCCCAAGAAACCCCTGGTGAATTTTTTTTTTGAAAAGAATTGGAACGGGGCTTCCCAGTTTAAAACCAAAGTTTGTATGGAGAGCTATGGAGGTTCAAGCGGCAAGATATCAATGAAAATGGTCATCTCAAAATTTCGCATAAAGTCTTACATGAAATGCCTATTACATCGAAAAAGTAATCTATGCAAGTTTTTAGCTCAATCGGACACCATTAAGGAGGTGCGGCAGTTGAATATTATTTTCACAATGTAAGAATTATAATTATCTTTGGTTGACTTTGCGGTATGAAAATATGCATGAGCTAGGATTGTGTATCCAAATAAAGCATCGCCTCGGTGGAACAGTCTGTTGTAATGTTGCAAATGTCTTGCCATACGTTTTCTTACGCGAAAAAAATCCGGTAATAAATTTATGAACAAAAAATCACGACTTCGTGAACTGAACGATTTATGAAAATCGTGGTGAAGTTCTAGAAATTATGGATAATGAACGACGTATTCATGAAGCTGTCCGCATTTAAAAAACAGTTCCCTTCAAAAATATACGTGGCGTTACATTCTAATGTTTGGTAAGGTTATTGTGGGCTTCAGGATCTTAGTCACGATTTTTGTTATTTCTATTCACGTTATCGTGATAATTTAGTCACAAGTAGAGTACTTTGTGTTCATGATTTCTTTATTTTTGTCACGATTTTTGATGTTTTAGTCACAAGTAGAGTGACTTATGTTTATGATTTGAGGATCTTTCTTACGATTTTCGTAAAATATTTGAACGTTATCGCGATATTTCATTCTTGAGCTCACTGTCGAATTTGACACGAGAAGTAATGAGACTCATGTTCATGTATAACTGCTATCGGATGTATTAGTCGGACTAACGTGACAACATGAGCTACTAATTCGCGATATTTTGTTTTGTGAACTATATCACAAACATGATTTGTGATTCTTACTTACCCTACCGTTCAGGCTAGAGCCTTGTTGGCTCTTTTTTCGACCGGAGCGTCCTCCGGAGTCCAAAGTAGGCACGATTTCCCGCCAAGATCCGTCTCTGAATTTCTCTGCTGGTATCATTTTCGGCGGATACCAGTGAGCCCAAATACACGAATTCGTCGACCATTTCGATTTCGTCACCGTCAATCCGTACTCGGGACGGGAGGTCCACATTGTCGTCGCTAGAGCCTCTTCCTTTCATGTATTTTGTCTTCGAAACGTTGATGGCCTGTTGGTTTCAGCCTTCAGTCTGATGTACCTTTTTCGACATCGCCTCAAAGTTCCGTGCCATTATGTCAATGTCGTCGGCGAAGCCAAGAAGCTGGACGGACTTCCTGAAGATCGTGTCTATCCCCGTTCTCCTTATTACACCTTCTAACGCAACGTTGAGCAGCAGGCACGATGGACCATCACCTTGCCGTAAACCTTTTCGAGATTCAAAGGGACTCGAGAGTGTCCCTGATGCTCGAACAACGCACATCATCCAATCTATCGTCGCATGGACTAATCGTGTTAGCTTACCCGGAAAACCGTACTCGTGCATTATCTGCCATAGCTGATCTCGATCGATTGTGTCATACGCCGATTTGAAAACGATGAGCAAATGATATATTGTGGGCACGTTGTATTCGCGACACTTCTGCAGAACCTGCCGAATCGCGAATATTTTGTCCGTGGTGGCGCGGGAACCAACTTGTAGCAATCCAACTTGTCACCCTTTTTGTAGATTGGGCAAACGACACCCTCCATCCACTCCTCCGGAAGAATCTCCTCCTCCCAAATTTTTGCGTATACCCAATGGAGCGCTCTAGCCAGTGTTTCACCACAGTATTTTAATAACTCGCTGGGTAGTTGATCTACACCGGCAGCTTTGTTGTTTTCAAACCGACCGATCTCCTCCTTGACTTCTTGGAGAGGAGCCTATCGTCTTCTGCGCGTGCTCCAAGATCCGTTGTCATACCGCCTTCGTCCTCTGCTGCTTCACCGTTGAGGTGCTCGTCATAGTACTGCTTCCACCTCTCAATCACCTCACACTCGTTCGTAAGAAGGTTGCCGTCTATGCCCCTGCACATATCGGCTTGCGGAATGTAGCCTTTGCGAGAACTGTTCAGCTTCTCGTAGAACTTTCGTGTATCGTTTACTCGATACAGTTGTCCCATCGCTTCGCGAACTTGTTTCTCCTGTTGGCGCTTCTTTTTCCGGAGGACCGAGGTTTGCCTGTTCCGTGTTTGTTTGTATCGTTCCACATTTTGTCTCGTTCTGTGCTGCAGCATCGTCGGCCGTGCTGCATTCTTCTCCTCTATTACCTGCTTACATTCGTCATCGAACCAGTCGTTTCCTCGATTCGGAATCTCTGTACCTAGTGCCGCTATAGCAGTACTTCCTATGGCTGAACGGATCTCTCTCCAGCCATCTTCAAGAGTAGCTGCACCCAGCTGTTCTTCCGTGGGTAGTGCTACTTCCAGCCGCGCGCTGTGCCTAGTCTTGGGCAACCCCAGCGTCCCGAAGTTGCGCGATGTTGGGCCTTGGCGTCCGACTTCGACGAGTGTTGTACAACGTCGAGAGTTTTGAGCGCATGCATACTGCAACTAGATAATGGTCCGAATCTATATTCGCACTGCGGTAGGTACGAACGTTGGTGATATCAGAGAAGAATCGCCCGTCGATTAGAACGTGATCGATTTAGTTTTCGGTGCATCCAGGTGATTTTGTGGATATCTTTGCGGGGGAAGAAGGTACTTCGTACTATCATGCCACGGGAGGCTGCGAAGTTCACGCATCGTTGGCCGTTGTCATTCGATACGGTTGTAACCCGTCAGGGTAACAATTTAGCACTGGGTGGAAATATACCCTTTCGTGCGTACTCTCTCCGTAGAGTGTATTGTTTACGAAAATTTATGCTCACCGCTGTTTCGATACCGTTCACCTTTTCTTGTAAATTTTTGTATAGTTTCGCGTTTGTGAACGGTTTTATGCGTACAGATAGGTGTAGAAAATTTTGTTTTATGTTTGTGAATTAGTAGCATAGGGTTTAGCTAGGCTACCGCTCTCCTCTTGCGAAAATACGAGTGCGCTGGTTATGTTGCTCATGGGTGACAGTTATGCAATGAGGCGGATTGTGTTTGTGATAGTCGAGTGCGGAAGGCGGCCATCGAGTTTTGACCGGCAGAAAGTGACGGACCACGGCATCAAACAGACGTCCAGATAATTTTTGTCTTTTCGGGACAGTTCCCCGCCACTAGAAGGAAGGATTCAGTGCGCGCGTGTGACGGCGATATAAAACCGTCGAATAGTGCCGGCCCGTGGTTCGGGCACTAGTGAAGTGAGTGGTGTTGGTTCGCCGAAGTCGGACAGCTAACCGTAAAGGAGCATTCTCGCGTCCCCGGCTAAAACCCAAGGAACCGAACACCGACCGTTCTCGCTATAGAGGATAAGTCGAACGAGCCTAGCTCTCCTCTATAGCTAATAGCCAAGGAGAACGAAGCAGGGTGGACAAAGGTTCCCCCTGGGAAGTGCACTGCGGTGACTTCCGGGATAGCTTGCGGCGAGCAAGTTGATCCGGCGATAGTTCGCCAACGTCGCTAGGGAGGTTCCAACAAAGGAGCCAAGCTCACCTCCCTAGCTAACCGCAAAGGACCGCTGCCGGAGCAGCCAACGGAACCCGGACAAGTACGCGGCCGTTGTTGTCCCGGCCTGCCGGAAGGAAACCGCCCGCCTTCCCTTCACCAGCAGCATTGGGATTCCGCATCAGCAGCAGTGGAGAGTAGGAGAGAAATAAACACGGTAAATTTAATTCATTTGTTTGTTTACTTTTCTTGTTGTTACGAAAATCCGAAATTCTGTAGAGGCACCTAGGCCGCCCTGAAAAGAAGGGTTCGCCGGGCAAACCAGAACCCGAGTAGTGGGCAAACCCCTACTTACATTTGGCGCACAGCGCAAAACACACTGAAAAAAATATTTTCCTATTTTGGAAAATATTTTTTTCTTCCGGATTTCCTTTTGTTATAAATTTCGCAATAAAAATTGTCCATAAAAATGTATTAACTATTCACACTTCAGTTTATCATCAATGTCTATTGTTCAACTATTTTTAAATTTTTTATATAGTATCCCAGTAGGCTACAACCACCTACTGAGTTGATGCCACCAGCCATTGGTGTGTAATCGTTCAGGAGTAATTTCGTTACGCGGATTTATTTTTTACCACATTGTCTGCATTTAATTGCTTTTGTGCGTTTTTGTGTGTGCGTGTAATATAAAACGTGTCTTTTTTCGATTTTTGCTTTTCTCCCGCAGGTGGTCCTGGCATTTTCGTAGTAGTATGGGCAATCGCCAAGGGTATTGCCATCTCCGGTCAGAATAGTGTTGCAACGGTAAGTGATTTTAGATTTTTGAATGACAACATTATTCACGTGGTCGAGGAAATTGTCTAGATGGAAAATCGTTGGAGGAAATAAAGAATGAGTCGCTAATCATTGGGAAACTTTAAAACTTGCGTAACATTTTCCCAACTTGACAGAAATGAACCAAATTTGGACCAGTTTTTCTTTGAAGTGTATTGTTTACACTAAGTTTAGCAGTTATTGGTGAGATTCCGATCGAAATCGCAAAAAAAATCAAAATTTTTGCTTGTTGCATCACGCCTTGAGAAAACTGATGAATATACATTCTTTGACCGTCTCAAAGGTGTTTCAAAGGTTCCAGGAACGGATGACAGTAGACCACAAGTCAGAAGCTGAACGAAAATCGGGAGTAACGCGCAAACAAACCGAGAGAGGGCTGATTGCTCAGTCCAAGCGGACTTATTCGAGAAAATTGATGTTTCACACAGTTTTTGTCCAGAAGACCAAGAAACGATCTGAATTGAAAATGTAAAAGGTGCAGAACTTCCCAACTCGGGACTTTGCAAGAACACGCGCCCAAAAACTCTACGAAACATTGCTAACGAAATACCGGTGCTGCGTCATTGATGTTGAGACTGTTGTTGAGTCGTTCAAAAATGGCCTGCCTATATTACACTGCGACCTTACGACGAACTATGCAATTTATAGATCGATCGAAGATCCAAGGATGTTATTTCGCGTTTCACTGCTAGGTCGATCGTTATATGATTGCTGCGTTTATCTGAAGCCGTATAATGATGCTGATTTGTATAACGTTCACTCCTCTGCGGCCCAGAGCATTCTCGATTGAGCCAGCAGGTGAGACAATGTACTTGTTGGAAGTGAAAACAATCTCCCTCATCTCCGGTGGTCTTTCGATGATGATCTTAAGTAGTACATCCCTGAAAATGTTTTCTCGGAGCAAGAGACGGCCATCACAGGAACGTTGGTCGCTGATGGTTTATGTCAAATCTGCTCTCTTAAATGGACGAACACTCGATCTAGCCTTCGTCAACGATACGAACGTGTTCGAACTGATTGAGCCTCCGACATTTATACTCAAGGTAGATCCTCCCCATGAGCCCTTCGTTTTGAGATTTGACACGTGTTCTGACGATGCCGGCGTTTCCGATACAACTATAGCGACCTTAACTTCGATTACACTCGATGCAACTTCGATGAAGTCCCAACGGCCATTAATGCAGTCAGGTGACGTAATATGCTAGACGGAAACGATTCAGATGAGGCAGTTGTAACGTTTTACGAGGTCATATACAGAATTCTTCGATTATAAGTTTCCGTAGTGGAATACTGAGCTTGGTCGCCTGCGCTACGTACTTCGGGAACAACGAAGTGATACATTCGTCACAGGATCGTCGACAACAAAACAATTCTTCAACAAATTGAGCCAAAATCGTTGGAAAATGACAATGTAGCTAATTTTTTGGTACCGAAAGTGCCAGAATATGGATTCTCTGCATAAATGAAGATTTTGAGACTACATACCCTGCCCTAGGTTGATTAGATTGATCGTATTGTATCATCAAGCATATTTCGTGCACCAATTTTTTTTACAAACGATTGATTTAAGATGGTTATTGCATTACGCATCGCAATTGTTTTTTTCTTTATTCGGAATGTTATTTTTCCTTTTATTACACTGTCTTGAATTAGATTCATTCTAACATTCACTGACACAATGAATTGCATATTCTCTCATATACACTCACAATCTCTCCCAATCCAAACGTACAAATGCTCGTGTCCTTCGCGCTCTTGTTAACATCAAAACACACCGTCAATTAAGTGAACGTTTCAGCACTTATAAACTCTTAAAGGCGGACTCAAGCGACTTGCAAACACATGTGTTCGCGCGATCTTGAATCGGTCACGTCCGAAAGTCCCCACCCTTGGCCCTAGTAGCCTAGGTCCATGCCTTCAGTTGAACCAATCAAAAGAATGACGCTCATATCCACTAAACAACTCGTCCCATGGCTACATGACCGACAACTTACTCTCTTCTAGCATTCAGAACGTTAGCATACAAACGCTTAAAACCTTCGCAATCATCCACGTACACCAAAGCCCGCAGATTCGCAAACATGAAATCACCCCGATGATTAAGTAAATGATTTAGCACGTAGGGATCATTCATAAACCAACTGGACCGAAATTTGAGATTTTTGGACTCAACGCCCCCCCCCGGAATCTAGGATTTTCGTAGAACAGTCGGTGAGGTTTCTTCCGCAATATTGTTCCGCGGTCGTATTATTTATTTATTTACATTTTTTGGTATATTTATTTGATTTTTTGTATTTTCCTTTTTGTCCAAATTTGTGGATTGAGTTGTTTGTGTATGGTCTGCCGGACGAGTTGTTTGAAAGTTATCGTCATTCATTTGGTCGTGGTGGCTAATTGCCTTGAATTCTCAATTCGATTTGATACATTTTTGGTACAATTTGATTTCCTGAAATTTTAAGGGAATCGTTAGTGGGCGAAAAATCGGAAATAATACCGTGTCAGTACTTACATGCTTTGTGTCTTGGTGATTTCTTCCAATATAGCGCGAGTTATGATGGCGTTGGAGAAATTCAACCAAGCGTGTGTGTTCATGCGCGTCGATCATTTACATTTCGATGAGCTGGATTTTGAGTTGCTATCTCGAAGCATTTTTATCTCTCCTGATTCGGATCTTTCGGGTGTCCAGCGGCAACGGCGTCTTCGGGGAATTTTTTCGCATGAGCGGTCGTCTCGGAGGGAATTAGTTCACAATTTCCGGGGTGACGTGGGTGAAGAAAAGGAGATCTGCCTTGGTAAATTACTAACAATCAAGGAAGATCTCCAGTACCGGTGCCCAAACAAGGAGATTTACCGAACACGGTTGCTTCATTTGGGGTCTAGGCTCCAGGTTATCCGAAATTATGCGGCAGGGGAGGTCAACCAGGAAATTTCGGGGTTGCTGGAGGAAGTTCTAGCAGTTTATGCCAGTCATTTCAGTGACGAACAGGCAGCACTTCCTCCCGACAACCAAGAAGGGGAGGATGGAGAGATTTTGGGAGATTTGCTGAGTACAGACGTACCTGCAATTCCACAGGGATCCAATCCTTCCGATAACGAAGGATCTCTTTCCAAACAGCTCGTAGGAGACGACCTGTTGCGTGTCTTGTGCGAGATGAGGGACGAGATTCGACAATTGCGACAGCAATCCGACGATAATAGAGCCCTAGCGTCTCAGGGGTCTGATGCTTTTTCAAAAGCTACTGAAACGCTAATGGGTGGGATTGCTTCACTGACAACAATTTCGTCAGTTTTGAGAAAGACAGTTCAAGAAGTTGTCTCACTTCGTGAATCCGTCAGTGAACTTCGGGCACTAGTACATCAGAAGGAAAGTGCTTCCGAGAAGGATCTGCAGACCGATCTGGAAGATTTGCGTTTGATGGACGTACCCGATTCATTTGATGCACCAGAGATTCCTCGCCCAACACTGGCGCCCAGTCCCGATCAATTTGTGTTGAAGCGAGGATTCTCGGGTCAACAAAATCTATGTCCATCACTTCCTATCGAGAAACCGAAACAGAATACTGGATTCACAGCCCCGTACCAAACTCAGAACCAGCCTTACGTTCCTGAATTGACCGAACAGCTGGCGGGACCATCATATCCGAACTTTTCGATATCCACCCATGCGGGAAACGGATCGATGGTGGCCCCCCAGGAATTACTCGCGAAACCCGCAACGCGTCGCTGATTGGAAGATTCGGAAGTATGCTGGAACTGATGAAGGAACTGGACTTAATGAGTTTTTGGACACCGTAGCAAATTACGCTGCGTGTGAACAAATGTGCGAAGAAGAACTTTTCAATTCTGCGATGCATCTGTTCACTGGCAATGCTTTGACCTGGTATCAGGCTATGCGTGCGCAAAACCGGTTGTTTAACTGGAACCATCTTGTTTGCGAGCTCAAGGTAAATTTCGTACATCCTGAACTTGATGCTACGCTCAAGATGAAGGCTCTCCAGCGCCGGCAGATGCGTAACGAATCTTTCCAGGAATATTTCCTGGAAATGGAAAAAATATTTCGTGCTATGACGGTTCCAATGGCACCGAGCGAAAAACTCGACGTGCTCAAGCGGAACCTGAAAGCCGACTATAAACAAATGCTTATCCTCAGGCCAGTGAACACGCTCTCAGAATTGATGAGTCTTGGTAAATCGATCGACGCCTCCAAGACGCCGATTTATCAGAAAGTTTTCGGTTCTTCTCGGGAAGTTGCTGCTTATTCTGATAATCCACCACAAAACAAACAAAAACAAAATAATCAAAACCAAAAGGGAGGTGGACAGAATAACGGCAACGCAAAATCCAAAACGTTTTGGAGCAAGAATGCCAAACCGGCAGGTCTTGATTCAAACAAGCCTCCTGACAACCAGAAAAAGAAACAGCAAGGGAATCAGGACGGAAAGAATCTCGAGGGAAACAATCAAAAACCAATCGAACCACCGCAGAATGTGTCTGGAGTATTTGGTGGAAAAGCATCGTCCTCCCGTGCTCGGCGTCTGCTACAATTGTGGAGACAAAGGACACGAACATGAGGGATGTCGGAAACCAAAGCGGGTCTTCTGCATCGTGTGTGCGTTTAAAGGTTTTGATGTTTCTCGTTGCCCTTACTGCCTAAAAAACGGGATCAGAACTGAAGTCGCAGTTGGCAGTAAAGCAGCGCTCCAAAGAACAACTCATTATTAATCCCCAGATTTATGACAGTTTTCGACCGGCTCGTGATGAGGACTATGATAATTCGTTGTCCATTTGCAATTGTCGCTGTGTACGGCAAATCCTTCAAAGCCTTGCTCGACAGTGGTAGTAACGCCACAATTATAACTAAAAAGCTATACCGAAAGTTTTCGAAAAGTCCCTTGAAAAGGTTGGAACGACCATTCGAACTACGTTCTGCAAATGGTCAATCCTTACCAATCATTGGACAAGCGTATCTCCCGTATACTTTTCAAAATTTGACAAAGGTCCTATGCACTCTTGTAGTAGAGCATCTGACCGTCAACTCCATTCTAGGTATGGACTTTTGGCGCGCCTTTGGGATTTCTCCTGAGATACAAAACTGTGCTCTGTTGAACTCAGGTCAGGAATCAGAAGACGATGAAGAAGATGAAATACCGCGTGAGTCGATACTCACTTCGGAACAGTTAGCGCGCGTAGAAGAAGTAAAGAAGTGTTTCCAGGCAGTAGAGCCCGGAAAGCTAAGCCCAACCTCATTCACAGAGCACAGGATTGTCATCAAAGATGAATTCCAAGGTGCGGCACCCGTTTGCCGATATCCTTATCACATGAGCCCAAAGAAACTGTCAAAGGTCTGGGAAGAGGTTGACCGATGGCGGTCTATGGGAATTATCGAGGAGTCTGATTCGGATTGGTCGCTTAATATTGTGGCGGTCACGAAACCAGACGACTCAATCCGCCTTTGTCTAGACGCTAGGCCTCTCAATGAGCGTACTGTACGGGATGCATACCCTCTGCCCCACCCTGGGCGAATATTGGGCGGCTTACCCAAGGCGAAGTACCTGTCTACCATAGACTTGAAGGAGGCCTTTCTCCAGGTACCCCTGGCTAAGGATAGTCGCAAATATACCGCTTTCAGTGTTCCCGGCAGGGGTATGTTCCAATTTACCCGTCTACCATTTGGTCTCGTCAACAGCCCCGCTACTCTGGCGCGACTGATGGACCAGGTTCTAGGACGAGGTAAATGGGAACCTTACGTTTTCGTCTGCCTAGATGACATCATCGTGGTAAGCGAAACGTTCGAGCATCACATACAGTTGCTCAAAGCAGTGGCCGATTGTCTCGCAAGAGCCAATCTAACCATCAATTTGGAAAAATCCCGTTTTGGAGTCCCCGAACTAAAGTTTCTTGGTTATTTGTTGAATCGGGACGGACTCAAGGTCAATCCTGACAAAATTCAGCCGATTCTCGACTACGAGAGATCGGTTACCGTGACGAAACTTCGTCGTTTCCTCGGGATGTGCGGTTATTACCGCCGTTTCATTGATCGGTTCAGTGAGGTCACTGCTCCCTTGACCGATCTGCTCAAAACGAAAACCAAGAGCTTAGTTTGGAACTCCGAGGCAGAACTCGCGTTCCTTAAAATTAAGGAACTTCTAGTCACTCCTCCAGTTTTAGTCCCACCAGACTTCTCCAAAGAATTCATTCTTCAGACAGACGCTAGTGACGTAGCAGTCGCTGCTGTTCTGGTGCAGGAGTATCCCGAGGGTGAGAAAGTAGTTGCTTACTTTTCGCACAAACTGACCACTCCCCAAAGGAACTATCATGCAACTGAAAAGGAAGGTCTGGCGGTGATAATGGCGGTTGAACACTTTCGAGGTTACTTGGAAGGTTATTATTTTCGACTGGTCACTGATTCGTCAGCGATTACATGGATACTGAAGACTAAATGGAAAACCAGTTCACGTTTGAGTCGTTGGAGTTTAGAATTGCAACTCTACGACATGTCTATTGAGCACCGGAAAGGCAAGGACAATGTCGTTCCAGATGCGTTATCCCGGGCCGTAGCAGCCGTTTCCGCTTTGTCCACCTCAGACTGGTACTGTTCCATGAAGTCCAAAGTTATCCAAAATCCTGACGACTATGCCGACTTCAAAGTAGAAAATGATCAACTTTTCAAGTATGTAAACTCGAAAGTTGTTCCGTGCGACTCGCGGTTCAGTTGGAAACTCGTCCCAGCACCCGAGTTCCGTCAAGATTTGATTCAACGTACCCACGAAAATTTGCTTCACGTGGGATACGATAAAACGATCCACGAAGTGCAGTTACGATATTACTGGCCTCGTATGGGATCGGAAGTTCGAAAGTTTATTCGAGAATGTGGGACGTGCAAGGAAATCAAAGCTCCTTTCGTCCCAGTCCAGCCCGAAATGGGTAAGTCGCGTGCGACTAATGCACCATGGCGAATGGTTTCTGTGGACTATATTGGTCCTCTTCCAAAAAGCAAACGTGGCAATCAACACTTGCTTGTCGTCCTCGACGTCTTCAGCAAGTACGTCATGTTAACCCCCGTTCGCAAAATCGCTAGTACGTCACTCTGTACGATACTGCGCGAACAGTGGTTCAATCGCCATGGTAGCCCGGAAATTCTGCTAAGCGACAATGCCTCCACTTTCACCTCGAAGGAGTTCAGTCAATTCATAAAAGAAACCAGCGTCAAACATTGGCTGAACTCCCGCTATCATTCGCAGGCTAACCCAGTGGAGCGAACAAATCGCTCGATAAACACCGCAATCCGGGCATATGCTCGAACCGAGCAGCGCAACTGGGATGTCCACATCAGTGATGTGGAGCGCGTCCTAAATACTACCGTTCATTCCTCCACTGGGTTTAGTCCTCATTTCATTATACACGGGTGTGAAATGGCATCTGCCGATGACTTCATCAGGATTTCCGGTGAGGGTGACCTAGAAACAAGACACCAACAGATAGACAAAATCCGGGAGATTGTGGTCAAAAATTTGGCAAAGGCAAGCGAGGGCATTCGACATCAGTACAACTTGCGTCATCGAAAGTTCTCCAAACCTTTTGAAACGGGACAAATGGTGTACCGTCGAAACATGAAGTTGTCGAATGCACTCGAGTCTTACAATGCTAAACTTGGACCACAATACTTACCGGCAAAAATTGTTTCAAAAACCTGTTTTAATCCACCTAGCGGTGCAATTGTGCCTTTCTCATTTCTCTAAACTATGGCACGGAGGCTTTTTATGTTCAACATAATTGTGGAAATGTCCATTACATTCTTAGTACACTTTGCACTTATACACAATGGCATGCCAGCCACGAACTTGATGAGCTACGTGTCGACGGTGAAACACTTGAAACAAAAAAATATCATACTCCATTAGCCTAATCAGCATTAGATCAATGTTATCTGCTTGCTAACTCATTTTGTCATGCGGGGCTGGGTATGTGAAGAGGGCGAAAGTCCCATGAACGAACGACTCCCCAGCTTAAATTATTATGCTTTGTGATACAGTGGTGGTTTAAAGATGACGGGGTTGAAAGGGAGGGGTATGAGGGCTGGATGGGGTGGTGGTCTGAGGGGTGATTTAAGGAGATTTTTAAAGGAGGGGCGCGAACAGTAGAGGGGGGGGGGGGTGTAACCCCTCTCCGTAAACCATCAACTACGCCTCTGTTAAAATCCAGAAACCCTAAACGAGTCGAAAAAAAATTAGGCCGGGATTAGGTTGACGTTTTTCAGAGTGATTGCATAACCTTTCTATATGAGAAAGGCAAAAATGTGCCAAAATCCAAAAAAGTGAATCGTAGTCAAATTTTTTTTTCGAGTTTGCATCAAATCTCGACGTTTCATGCACCTTGAACACATTTAGCATCAAAAATAAAAATTCTATTTTTAATTTTTCCTATAGTTTATATGAGAAATTTCTGTGTGGCCGTACTCTGAAACCCGTAATTCCGGAACCAGAATTCCGATCGATCCAAAATTCAATAGCAGCCGATGGGAAGGTTGCACCTTTCATTTGAGACTAAGTTTGGGCAAATCGGTCCAGCCATCTCTGAGAAAAATGAGTGACATTATTTGACACATACGCACATACATACACACACACACATACACACACATACACACACACATACACACACATACACACACACACATACACACACACATACATACATACACACACACATACAGACTTTTTCCGATCTCGACGAACTGAGTCGAATGGGATATGACACCCGGCCCTCCGGGCCGGGATTAGGTTGACGTTTTTCAGAGTGATTGCATAACCTTTCTATATGAGAAAGGCAAAAATGTGCCAAAATCCAAAAAAGTGAATCGTAGTCAAATTTTTTTTTCGAGTTTGCATCAAATCTCGACGTTTCATGCACCTTGAACACATTTAGCATCAAAAATAAAAATTCTATTTTTAATTTTTCCTATAGTTTATATGAGAAATTTCTGTGTGGCCGTACTCTGAAACCCGTAATTCCGGAACCAGAATTCCGATCGATCCAAAATTCAATAGCAGCCGATGGGAAGGTTGCACCTTTCATTTGAGACTAAGTTTGGGCAAATCGGTCCAGCCATCTCTGAGAAAAATGAGTGACATTATTTGACACATACGCACATACATACACACACACACACATACACACACACATACACACACACATACACACACACATACACACACATACACACACACATACATACATACACACACACATACAGACTTTTTCCGATCTCGACGAACTGAGTCGAATGGGATATGACACCCGGCCCTCCGGGCCGGGATTAGGTTGACGTTTTTCAGAGTGATTGCATAACCTTTCTATATGAGAAAGGCAAAAATGTGCCAAAATCCAAAAAAGTGAATCGTAGTCAAATTTTTTTTTCGAGTTTGCATCAAATCTCGACGTTTCATGCACCTTGAACACATTTAGCATCAAAAATAAAAATTCTATTTTTAATTTTTCCTATAGTTTATATGAGAAATTTCTGTGTGGCCGTACTCTGAAACCCGTAATTCCGGAACCAGAATTCCGATCGATCCAAAATTCAATAGCAGCCGATGGGAAGGTTGCACCTTTCATTTGAGACTAAGTTTGGGCAAATCGGTCCAGCCATCTCTGAGAAAAATGAGTGACATTATTTGACACATACGCACATACATACACACACACATACACACACATACACACACACATACACACACACATACACACACACATACACACACATACATACATACACACACACATACAGACTTTTTCCGATCTCGACGAACTGAGTCGAATGGGATATGACACCCGGCCCTCCGGGCCGGGATTAGGTTGACGTTTTTCAGAGTGATTGCATAACCTTTCTATATGAGAAAGGCAAAAATGTGCCAAAATCCAAAAAAGTGAATCGTAGTCAAATTTTTTTTTCGAGTTTGCATCAAATCTCGACGTTTCATGCACCTTGAACACATTTAGCATCAAAAATAAAAATTCTATTTTTAATTTTTCCTATAGTTTATATGAGAAATTTCTGTGTGGCCGTACTCTGAAACCCGTAATTCCGGAACCAGAATTCCGATCGATCCAAAATTCAATAGCAGCCGATGGGAAGGTTGCACCTTTCATTTGAGACTAAGTTTGGGCAAATCGGTCCAGCCATCTCTGAGAAAAATGAGTGACATTATTTGACACATACGCACATACATACACACACACACACATACACACACACATACACACACACATACACACACACATACACACACACATACACACACACATACACACACACATACATACATACACACACACATACAGACTTTTTCCGATCTCGACGAACTGAGTCGAATGGGATATGACACCCGGCCCTCCGGGCCGGGATTAAGTTGACGTTTTTCAGAGTGATTGCATAACCTTTCTATATGAGAAAGGCAAAAAGGGTGTGTCCTCCTACGAGCTGGAGGATTTAGCAGGTAAAAATCTCGGAGTTTGGCCAGCAAATCTCCTTAAACCAGCATAAAAAAAACTTTTCCGTGCCGTTTGTGGACTGACGGTATGCTTTTATATGGATTACTCACTTGGGAGTTTTCCAAAAGCAGCCGTCAGTTCCCGACGGCAACAACACGGACTTTGGTCCGAATAAAAAAACAATAAACATTTCTCCGTCTTCTCTATCTTTATTGTGGAAGACCAACTCTGCCGCGAGAAGGTTCTTCAACACCTTCTTGCAATTTTTCAGAGCCACACTCACGCAGTGTGGTAAACAAACACTCGCATGAAATATATGCTCCGGCCCCGGTGACGACTATGGTAGGGTGGAATACTCTACTAAAAAAACACTAATCTTATACCGTGCCGTTCTTCCGGGCACCGGACACATCTAAATACACTACCTGCCGTGTTCGGCAAACAAATACAAAAAAATTCTTTTGCGCCCCACTCGCGCAGTGAGGTAACCAAATTATCCACTAATTTGCTTTGCTCCGGCGGTCGAGACGGTTACGGTATAGAAAACTTTCTCACCAAACCAGTACCAGTGTTTGGCAGAAACAAAACGAACCTATTGTACCGTCTTTTCACCGCCGGATGCATACATATCATTCTTCTGCCGTGTTCGGCAACATAAAATTTTTCAAAAACCCCTTTCTGTGGGGAACACTCGCACCTACGGGTGCACTAAATTATATAAAATCTCCTTGTTTGGAGAACAATCTCACAAGAAAATCACTACTCCCTTTTCCAACAGGGACACAACACTCGCGGAAATGGGTTTCCTGCGCGACTGCTACTCCGGAGCCGACCGTAAACGAAAAAAAAAACCGCGAATAAAAACAGTTTGCTAACCGATTTCGCGAACTGTTTTGTTTTTATTTACGATTTTGATGATTCATTCATCATATCGAATGGATATGATGGATGAATGGATATTCCCCGATGTTCGCATCAATGCTCTGCATCATGCAGGTGTAGCCCGATTTGGATCAGAGTAGTGTGAGTGGAAGAGCGAATGGGGAAAAAAGCGCCTCGCGTCTTCAATTTCGAATCGAATAAAATTTCATTTCGCATAATTTTGGGTTTGTGGTTAAACCTGGGGTGGTTCGTTTGATTCCAGCGGGAATCATTTTGATCTGTTTAAATTATGCGAAAGACATTCTTTGGTCCCTCTCAAACGTTTCTTTTGCCATGTACGAAGCGTTTTGAGGCGAAAAGGGACGAATATACAAACATTTTGTCCGGAATGTCTGCGAGTGGGAGAAATGATGACGTGTTAAGCGGTCTTGTATGTGTGAATGTATGAGTGTGGAATCGAACACAGTGAATGAATGCATGTGTGAATGATCAGATAAAATTGTTTTGGGGTAAATTCGAAGTGATTATCGGAATGTGAATGATCGAGTAGGCCACTGATTGAGGATGAATGAATGAGGCAATTGTATGAATGTATTTGGATAGAAACCCCAACACAGGCGTGTAGTACTGGTACCGTAAGAACACGAAAGACATTTCTGGACAGTCGATGAAAAAGAACAATATAATGCCGACAACCGTTCCCCTGCAAGTTGAAACATTGAAAATTGTCAATGTCACTTGCAGAATTTTAGGAATATCGAGTTGTTACCGATCTTGCTTTCGGATTGGATTTAGGGTTCAACCCATAACCGAGTAATGACAATGGCTGACAACCTCTCGCTTCGCGTATGCTGTCAGTATTATCAGACCCAACACAGACAAACATTTCACCGGTGAGGACCGCCGGTCGATTAGTTTCCTTTTCATGAATTATTGATAAATTGCGGAAGAAATAATTAGGTGTAGTTAGTTTTTCTTTGTTTATTTATTTATTTATTCATTTCGTTCATTATTATTGTATCGGTGTTAGGTGTTAGTTTAGAAAAAAAATTGTTGTCAATTTTTTTTCCACCCGGTGTGGGCGAGATTGTAACCCGTCAGGGTAACAATTTAGCACTGGGTGGAAATATACCCTTTCGTGCGTACTCTCTCCGTAGAGTGTATTGTTTACGAAAATTTATGCTCACCGCTGTTTCGATACCGTTCACCTTTTCTTGTAAATTTTTGTATAGTTTCGCGTTTGTGAACGGTTTTATGCGTACAGATAGGTGTAGAAAATTTTGTTTTATGTTTGTGAATTAGTAGCATAGGGTTTAGCTAGGCTACCGCTCTCCTCTTGCGAAAATACGAGTGCGCTGGTTATGTTGCTCATGGGTGACAGTTATGCAATGAGGCGGATTGTGTTTGTGATAGTCGAGTGCGGAAGGCGGCCATCGAGTTTTGACCGGCAGAAAGTGACGGACCACGGCATCAAACAGACGTCCAGATAATTTTTGTCTTTTCGGGACAGTTCCCCGCCACTAGAAGGAAGGATTCAGTGCGCGCGTGTGACGGCGATATAAAACCGTCGAATAGTGCCGGCCCGTGGTTCGGGCACTAGTGAAGTGAGTGGTGTTGGTTCGCCGAAGTGGGACAGCTAACCGTAAAGGAGCATTCTCGCGTCCCCGGCTAAAACCCAAGGAACCGAACACCGACCGTTCTCGCTATAGAGGATAAGTCGAACGAGCCTAGCTCTCCTCTATAGCTAAT
Organism: Topomyia yanbarensis; assembly: GCF_030247195.1. Lineage (NCBI taxonomy): Eukaryota > Metazoa > Arthropoda > Insecta > Diptera > Culicidae > Topomyia > Topomyia yanbarensis. Next base: position 71,916,510 of record NC_080672.1, read on the forward strand.
AGCCAAGGAGAACGAAGCAGGGTGGACAAAGGTTCCCCCTGGGAAGTGCACTGCGGTGACTTCCGGGATAGCTTGCGGCGAGCAAGTTGATCCGGCGATAGTTCGCCAACGTCGCTAGGGAGGTTCCAACAAAGGAGCCAAGCTCACCTCCCTAGCTAACCGCAAAGGACCGCTGCCGGAGCAGCCAACGGAACCCGGACAAGTACGCGGCCGTTGTTGTCCCGGCCTGCCGGAAGGAAACCGCCCGCCTTCCCTTCACCAGCAGCATTGGGATTCCGCATCAGCAGCAGTGGAGAGTAGGAGAGAAATAAACACGGTAAATTTAATTCATTTGTTTGTTTACTTTTCTTGTTGTTACGAAAATCCGAAATTCTGTAGAGGCACCTAGGCCGCCCTGAAAAGAAGGGTTCGCCGGGCAAACCAGAACCCGAGTAGTGGGCAAACCCCTACTTACACGGTGTACAAGCTGTTTAGCCCGATTATCGGTCTAAACATTACCTCTCGTCCTACCTAAGCGTTCATATCACCGATGACGATTTTCACGTCCCGTTGCGAACAGCCGTCGTACACCAACTTCGTATAGAACGCTTCCTTCTCGTCGTCGGGTCTCCCATCGTGGGCAGTGAACGTTGATGATGCTGTAGTTGAAGAAACAGCCGTTGATCCTTAACTTACACATCCTTGCGTTGATCGAAGTCCATCCAATCACGCGTTGATGCATCCTACCCAGTACTACAAAGCTGGTTCCCAGCTCGTTGGTGGTGCTACAGCTCTGGTAGAAAGTAGTCGCCCGATGCCCGCTTTTCCATACCTTTTGTCCTGTCAAGCAATGTTCCTGCAGTGCTACTACTTCAAAGTTGCGTGGTTAGTGTTCGTCTTAGATTATCCTGTCGAAAGCTGTAAAGCAGCGTGACCTGCAGTTCCATGTTCCGAGTTTCCAATCGTAGTCCTTATTTCGTCTCGTATGTCTTTGCCGATTGTTCCGATTCGAATTTTCTTCTTCATTATTCGTAACGGTTAGTTTTCCAGGGTGGCTTGTTGGGCCTTCCCGAACCCCCTGTATCGCCGGAGGACCAATCGTGTTAGCTCTGTTTAGAGTCCCACGCTGACACGAGCATGATACATCAGCCGACCCTAACATGGAGAACAGACGCTGTTTTGAGCCGCCCCTAACATGGGGAACAGACGCTCGTATGAACTCACCCTCCGATAAAAAAAAGAGCCCCTCTTCCCTGTCAGCATATGACCATGGTATCACTGGGGTTGGTGATTTGTGATTCTATAATGTATTTTTGGTGCTCAGCGCAGTTTCCGTTTTTTGTCCGGACATCACATTGAACCTTATCAAATGAATAACGTTGTTCGATATGCTAATAGTTTTCCTGTGACTGCTGCTCGCACCTAGTTTGTCGCTAGAAGCTGGACATAACTATATGAAACATAATGGAAAAATCCAAATTTTGTGAAATAGTTCATGTGAAAATTTCGCAACCATATCAGAGTTATATGGAATTGAAAATAATTAGGGATGTCTTCTAAATATTATAAGTACTTACGATCGATTGTGAATCATGTACTAGGAATCATGAGCTAGTTCACGAATCCATGAATATTTTATGATTTGGTGAACTATTTTACGAGCACGAATGGTCAGTCGTGAATATTATACTAGGTATCGAACATTGACTATCATACTAAGAATTATGAATAAGTTGACTTTTGTCGAATAAGAATTCATGATTTTATGAACTATTCCACGACCATGAATGGTGAGTTGTTACTATTATACTAGAAATCATAAACGAGTTCTCGAATACATGGATATTTGATGATTTTGCGATGTGTCTTAAAAAAGTTCACGAATATATGAACATAATTTCATGATTTTGTAAACTATTTTACGAGCACGAATGGCGAATTGTGACTAATTCGCAAGGAACCATGAATCTGTTCACGTATATATAAAAAGTATTTTATGATTTTGTGAACTATTTCACGGATATTGAATCGTGACTAATTAAGAATCATGAATTAGTTCACGATGATTGAAAGGATTCATGAATAATATTCTGAGTTTTGCGAAACAGATCTCTAGAAAATACGAGTTAACCTTTGGTTCATAATGTTCATAATGTTCATAAAGTTGTAAACTAGTTCACGTGCAGATAACCGATTTAGTAATGACATTCGAAATTCACCAAACAAAAACAAATATCCCCATTAAAAAGCGTTGTACAGGCGCTACTGAAGGGAAATCAAGCATAATTATAAAACCCATGAATTTTGTTCGTGGCCTTTTTTCCGTAATGTAAAAACCTGATCGCTTTTCATGGCACGTTATTCACGATTTTGGGTAGTATTTTCCGTGTACTACTTGCTTATTATCTACAATTGATCTGTGAAAAATCTGAGGTCACGGCTTCCTTCGTGAGATAGGCATTCAGTGAGGAGAGAGACCGACGGAAAACAGATTTGAATGATACCGATAATTAGCCTTCTAAACACATTTGATTCAATGGATGGCAGCTGCAGCTGTATGTGATCTCGCTTTAGAGGCAAAGTATGATCAAGGTCGCCAATGCGATAATCATGTGTTCTTTCTGGGATGTCATTATATCCCAGGGATAACGTAAGGGTTTGTGCTTTGGGTCGGAGTCCCGAGGGTTGCAAGTTCGAATCTTGCCTCTGGGTTGGATTTCTTTTGCACATAATTGCTTTCGCTTAACTCACCATTTTGGTCTGTATTCCCCGTTGGATACCACCGGAAAGTCTTAAATAAAGTATAAATAATTATTATAATGTCCTCATTTGTTAATAACAAAAATCGTATAAAATATAAACGAACCACGCTGGCTACCTCTTCTAGTAATCAATATACAGGTCATATTCGATTATCCGGGGATTTGATTATCCTTGATTCGATTGCTTCGTAAAAAATTCAAAATTCAACTAGAATATTTAATCATTGTGCCGATTCGATAATTATATTCAATCAAATTAATTCTAAGGGAATGGGGGAATGGGGGATCTAGGGTCAACCTCCTCTAAAATTAAAAAAAAATCAAAACTTGCTACCGACTTTAACGGATTGGAACCAATTTTAAGCAAATGGCCTATGGGAGAACAGCTAATTTTAACAAATTATTAAAGAAAATGCTTTTCTTCTGATTATATCTCCGAAACAGTTTGCACTAAAATCAGTCAGCGAGATATTGTTTAAGGAGTCTAGAACAAAATACACACGGAAGTATTGCCCAATATGCAACTTTTTCAAACCTTTTTGGTGGTATCTAATGCGGAAAACAGATCGAAATGGTGAGTTAAACCAAAGCAATTATGTGGAAAAAATCACCGCATGGGAAGGATTCGAAGCTGCAACTCCTGGGACTCCGGCTCAATGCAAGAACCTTTGTGTTATCCCTGGGCTACGATGACGTCCCGGAATCGTATTGGCGACAGTAATCGTACCACTGCCTCTAAAGCAAGATCACACACAACCACCACTGGCACCCACCACATTTGATCTATTCAATTTCCACGCTGGATACCAAAGTCGGAGTTTTAATTATCGTATGGAGTGTTATATTAGTTCATTACCCAAAGGACTTCGGTGATTGACAGAGCTACTTGAGACTTTTCCAGCTTATAATTTCAAGTTTCTCGCAATACGTATAATGGATACTGCACACGCTTATCCTCAGCTACTCATTTCAACTAAAATGCTTTTACTCAAAAATGAGTAAAATTTGTTTGAAAATTCAATATGATGTCTGATCGAAGTAGGTCATCTCCATCCAACATCGGCACTACATCATTCCGACTACTCTCACATACTTTTACTTATTTTTGACAAGGTACGGTTTATTTCACAAATGAGTAGATTTGACGCGTTTCTGACAAAAACCGAACCTAGTCAAAAATGAGTAAAAGTAGGTGAGAGTAGTCGGAATGATATAGTACCGATGTCGGATGGAGATGACCTACTTCGACCAGACAGCATATTGAACTATCATACAAATTTTACTCATTTGTAAAAGCGTTTCAGTTGCAATGAGTAGCTGAGGATAAGCGTGCAGGCCTTTTTGACACATAAAATATCATTTTACCGAATCACCGATTTTTGGTACACTCTTGGCATATTGATGACATGCTTGTCAGGATTCTATTTGGATCTTCTACAGGATTCTGATTGAAGTTTTCTTAGCATTCCAATTGAATCTATCTCAGAACTTTTATCCATATTTGTACGTTGTTTTACTCTGAATGTTATTTCAGGATTCTAGAAAAAGCCTCTCAGAGGAGGTTAGAACCGTTATTATTATAAAGCACGATTCAGTAAAATACCTCATTGTACTTATAAAACCAGTATTTACTTTGTGTCACACCAATAACCAAAACAGCGAACGATATCCACTTCTAGGTAGCCATTAACTATTTCACGACCATCATGAAACGATTGCCGGGAATGAATCTGATCTAAAAAGGGGCGTTCCACTTTGTTCGGTCAAAGCAAAGCTGTTAAAATGCCTCGCTGTACTGTTATTAGTTGTTCTGTTCCCTCTTCACAGCAGAAAAAGGGTTCAATACAAACGAATAGAGCAGTAAAAAAACTAACTTCTGATTCCAACCATTCCCCTAATTCATTTCGTAATACAACTCTCTTTCGCCCTCTTAATGGTTCCGAGACTACATCACTAAAGTCAACAGGTCAATCCCTCCACCGAAAAAAAACTCCCTCCTTCAAATTAACAGTTTTCCCGAACCTCTTAAATATTTAAAAAAACTATTTTCATTTCTCACGCCACACGTCACCTCCCTTCAAATAAATAACTCAATCTAACAACCACGGAACCTGTTTGCACCGCGCGCCCGTCATTAAATTTCCACTATATAAAAAACGACCCCTCGATTAGGTATTAATTTCGTGAGGCCGCCATTCGGTTAAAAAAAATGCCGACAAAAAGGCCCCTATGGTTGAAATTAACTGATTAACCCCACTTGACACGAAGGAGTCGATTTTCCACTCCTCTAATAAACCACCGTTTTAGTATTTTTTGCGATCAGCCACCGAAATTGCGTAATGAAAAAACCGAACCCCTGCCACGAGCTACACGAGTGAGAAGAAAAAAATTTCTGAAAAAAATAGTTACATAAAAAATAGCACGGAAAAAAACTCCCCTATCCTAACGCAAGGGAAACCGTCGACAGACTATTGCTCTGTTCTTGTTCCGAGGGGAACGAAACCCGACGCTGCTTCCTCTCCCTTCGCTATTAACACGCACATCGTGCACATGATCGAGGGGGAAGTAAACCACCGGATCGGGGTTCCGAAAAAAAAATCAGATGCCTGCGAAACTTATGGAGAGATCGAATAAAAAAAAATCAATGAAAAATAAAACACATGTACGGCGCATGTGTTTTGGCTTTTTATCTGTGATCTATCTTTGGGAGGGATTTTTTTTTGGTCGGTGGAAACCGGAGGATCAGGTAAGCGATTATTCCTCCTACCGGTATTGTTGTTGATCTCCGCTGTGGATGGAACCTCCGGCACGACCCGAACAGGTGATGGTGAATTTTATTCTTGGAACTTGATTCAGAGAAGCAATTGGATGAATGGTGCAATGCTAATGTTCATGCTTTGGCTAGATAGATGGCATTTCGCAATAAATACTATGCACACGTGTTAAAATTGACTTCATTCGTCGAAATTATCAAAATATGAAAAGTGATCATTTTCTTTTTGTTACGCGAAAACTAGTACTGATCCAAGAACTTTGATCCTAAAAACAACAAAAAATAGTTGTTAATATCCAGGCCGGAGTAATAAAAGATCTCAGTTCTCATGGAGAATTTCGCGAATCACTACGATAATGTTTTGATTTTGTGAACTAATTTGCAACTACGAAAACAAGGTCCTGTTCAAGGTGTAATAAAACATGAATCTGTTCACATCGGGCTTTGAATAATGTTCTTAAATCTATGAATAAAATCACCAGTCACGCTTTGGTTTAATGAATAATGTTTATAAAGTTGTGAACTAGTTAATGTACAGTAAATTGCTTTGGTAAGGACTTGGCTGAAACCACGACAGAAGTTAACAAAACAAAAAATAATGTCTTCAATAATAAAAGCGTTATATGGGCGTTACTGAAGGAAAATTGAACATAATCATAAAATTATTAGGATTTTGGATCAATTTTTTTCTGTGTAGTTTGTGAAAATCGAATATGATTGTAATTCTGAATATTACCACTCCTACCGGGGTTTTCGAAACCGCATTGGATGCAAACCAGTAATTTTTGTATTCTTTTACTATGTACTCTGTGGGCGCTTTAAGGTGGTCTAAACTTGTAAGCAAATATTTAAAAAAAAGCTCACGCTAAAAATATTTAAAATATACTATGCTATATTTCACCCTAACGAGGAAAATTTGGTGAAAACCAAAATTTCGCGCCGGCGCTAATCTATTCCGACAATAAGTTAGTGTTGGTTTCTGATGAGGCGAAGCCGAAACGCAACACAGTATGAAATAAGGATTTGTGTCCTCCTGTACAAAGACTGGTTTTTACCAACAAATTTTCACACTAGCGAGAAATTTTGGTTTTCACCAAATTTTCCTCCTTAGGGTGAAATATAGCATAGTGCTTTCGCATAGGCCTGCTAAGCCAAGACAAGTTTCGGTTTTACTGTGTCTCATCGGCATAAACAGAACTTCTGCTCGAACGGGACATCATGTTTGATCAGTCGTACGATTGAAACACAAAGTGTGTTTTAGTTTTAAGGGATTTGCGTCAAGCCGGCGCTAATCTATTCCGACAATAAGTTAGTGTTGGTTTCTGATGAGGCGAAGCCGAAACGCAACACAGTATGATTTAAAATATAGTAATCCAAGTATTTTAAATTTGGTTTCACCGAAAAAATTTATTCACAGAATAATGTATTTGCATAGCAAGTATTTACTATAATAAACACGACTATTTAAACAAGTAACTGTTTGACATCAATGTGAATAGGAGAAACATTCAGGAAACCGCCCAACATTTGCACGAGCTGGCAGAGTAGAGGTGTTAAAGGTAACTCTCTGCTCTGACGGTATTACGCATGAGTTGCCATACTGGCTCGTACCGAACGAGTTAGAACCGTCGTGATCTGATCATAAGTACATCGTCTTTGATCATTTAAACGTCTCGCTAGATATCGTCACATATCGTAATCCTAAATCTACGAACTGGGACCTCTACGAAGTGGGCTTCATGGGTATCTTCTGACGATTGTGACTTGGATTCTCGAAGTGACTTGGATGAGGTCGTGGATAAAACAAGCTCACTCATAGTAGCAGCATACCAAGAGGCTTGTCCGCTTCGAGTTATGCGTGCTTCTAGAAGAACACCTTGGTGAAATGCCGAACTTGTTTGACTCCAAAAGTTATGTAGAAGAGCTTGGAGTCGCAGACGCAGGGGCAGGTCGGAGGCATTTAAGTTGGCTCGAAAAGCATGCAGAAATGTCCTTCATTTCCTCTGAGCGAAGTGGTTGGAAAAGCCTCTGCACAAATGTCTCAAGTCTCAACAAGACTAGTAGATTAAATAAGTTACTTTCGAAATCGAAAGACTTTTATGTCAGTTCAATTAGACCTGCTAATGGTGAATACTCGTCTGATGAAGATGTAGTAGTCAACTGTCTTTTTGACACACACTTTCCAGGCTGTACGGAGCCATCACTGACGACTGCCCCTGAGCTATTTTCGGGTATAGTTCTGATTCTTGGGCATTGGCTCATAGAATTGTGACAACCGAAAGGATCAAATGGGCGATAAAAAGTTTTACTCCGTACAAGACTTCGGGAAAGGATAGAATCATTCCAGTTCTACTACAAAGAGGATATGAACACTTCAAGTATATTTTGAAAAAGATTATTACTTGTAGTCTTGCAACAGGATACATTCCATTAGCGTGGCGGGAAATAACTCTCAAATTCATTCCTAAAGGTGGCCTTTTTCACAAATGCAATCAAGTTTAGGAGTTTTTCTCGATGTTGAAAGTGCTTTCGACAACGTGTCTTTCGAATTCATTTTGGAAGCAGCACAAGGTCATGGAGTATCTTCATATATCACGAACTGGATACACGCAATGCTTAGCAACCGACATCTGTGCTCATCGTTAAGACAAGTAGAGATGAGGAAACAGAGTGTCTGTGGATGTCCTCAAGGTGGTGTGCTGTCACCACTTCTATGGAACTTTGTCGCTGATGGCTTGTTGAGGAAACTTAATGAGCATGGGTTTCCGACGTATGATTTGGTCGATGATTATCATATAATCATCACCGGTATTTGCATTAACACACTTTTTGATTCGATGCAACAAGCCTTATGTGTTGTTGAGCAATGATGTCTTCATGTTGGGCTATCAGTTAATCTAAATAAAACATCAATGGTGTTTTTCACGCAACGAAGGATTGCAATCAGAGCTCGTGCATTGCAGTTCTTTGACTATGAAATTATTATCGCAGATCAAGTTAAGAACGTTGGGTTCTTGACTCAAAACTTAATTGGACAGCTCACATCGATTTCAGGATCAAGAAAGCTTGCATGGCCTCCGGCCAATGTAGACGGGTTTTCGGCAAATCTTGGGGACTCAAACCCAAGTACATTCAGTGGATCTATACAACAATTGTTAGACCAATACTGGCATACGGATGCCTTGTTTGGTGGCAGAAGTGAGAAGTCATGACAATCCCATCAAAGTTAAACCATCTTCAGAGGATGGTCTGGATGGAGATGACAGGTGCGTTCTCTCCAACACCTACTGCTGCTCTAGAGGCACTCTTGAACATAAAATCACTACATGTGTTTCTGAAACAAGAAGTACTTTCTTGTGCATACCATCTTAAGGTTACTGGGCTCTGGACCAGTAACCCAAAACATCGTGCAACTGGTCACACAAGACTGTGGCCCCAAATGGTTACTTGGGATAAATATACACTTGCTCCCAGTGACCTTACACTCATATGTAGTTTTTCTTTTAAAACTTTCAATGTGAGAATTCCTCTTCGCGAGGAATGGCTGTCTGGCTTGATGGAGCGACAACTTCAAGAATACTTAGTTTATTATACTGACGGTTCTTTATTGGAGGGCTGAGCCAGTGCTGGTGTCTATTGTCATGAAATGAGATTAAACGAATATCATTGGCTTGGTAGATACTGTACCGTATTCCAAGCAGAAGTCTTTGTGATTCTGTGTGGCGTACAATCAGCACTTCAACAGGGAATTTGCGGTAAAAGAAACTATTTTTGCTCTGACAATCAGGCTACGCTGAAAGCACTTAGTTCGGCAGACTCGAAATTAGTAATCGCATGTCGAACTCAAATCGAAGAACTTAGCATTTTAAATGCTATCTACCTTCTATGGGTACCTGGTCATTCCAGTATTGCTGGAAATGAATGGGCGGACGAATTGGCTAGAGCTGGTGCTGCGACTGACTTCGTTGGTCCAGAACCAGTTCTACCACTGTCGATAAGTTAGATAAAGCACAAGATTCGCTCTCGGGCTGCATCCGAATATTCCAACCATTGACGTAGTTTGTAAACTTGCGTTCAAACAAAGACTTTTCTAACGGATGTGAGTCCGAAAATGTCAAAGAATTTGTTGCATTTTTCCAAGCACAACTGCTTTATTCTAGTCAGGGCACTGACTAGATATTGCAAACTCAATTATCACATGGCTACTATTCAGCGCGCTGAGTATTATTCGTGTGATCTTTGTGAATCCGATTACAGAACATCATATCATTTGATATGCAACTGCCCTGTAGTAATGCAATTACGCATCCGGATTTTTGGTTCTCCATGCATGGATGAACCTATGTACAGAGAGCTGAAACTGAAGGACATGCTATTGTTCCTAACTCGGTGTGATAAAGAGCTATAGTTTTAGCCGTATTTGAATGACAATATGGGGTGTTATCGTTCTGTTATCTCAATATCCCCTCGGGGGTGTTGATATATCCACTCACTGCTTAAATAAAAATTCTAAATCCCTCCGGGGGTTGGAAGTTTTATTCCTGCTATTGTAGCACCTGCAGATCGTTCAGCATCCCTCCGGGAGTGCAGAATGCTCTGTTTTAATTGTTCTGTGTCATTATTTTCCTTATCCCTAACCTTATCACTTCCCCAATCCTTCCCATCAGGAAAATGATGAAAAGACGATTCTTGGTAAGGCACAAATCTCCGATCAACAAGGGGAACGTGCCATTTGAGTCAGACGCTACTGATTCCTGATTCCTGATTCCTGAAGATTTCGAGCCAGTTTTCTAATGACCCTGCTACACCTATTTTCCCGATATTCCCATATTTCACATCCGTGCTCTCATAGAAGTATTATGGCTCTAAATTTTCATAACTTTCCGTACTCAGTAATCTCTAGCTAATTGAATGTCGTTAAAAAGTAAAAAAGAAAATGTGACTACATATTAGTCGAAATGAAAAAGGGAAAAAAAAGGTTTTGTAATCTAAGAAAACCGATGTGAATTTAATTTTGAATACTACCACTTCTCCCGGAGTTTTCGGTACCATCAAAGGTGGTGAAGATGCTCAGAAAGGATATGATAAGGCTGCAACGACCTAAAGCTTCAAATCAAAGCATGCTAGAAGCCTTTAGAACAAGATTTTTACCTTTTAGGTATCATGGTGGTCCTGGTTTATTTCAGAATTTTCTATCTGACTGAACTCATCAACTTGTAACTCCGGAACAGGAACTCCGATCGACACAAAACTCAATTGCAACCCATGGGAACGTTGTGCCATCTCTGAGAAAAACATACACACATCCCTAAACACAAAGACATTTTACGATCTCGACCAACTGAATCGTATGGTGTATGACACTCGGCCCCCGGGCTTCAGTTGGAAAAAACGGTTTGTTGGAGTGATTTCATAGCCTTTATTATGAGAAAGGCAAAATTTAATTTCTTGAATGGGTTTTAAAAATCTATCTTTTGGTTAACTTGTTCTAACTACTACATAGTGCCCCGTGCAGGACTGACTCAGACATCGCTTCGTTGAAAGTTTAATAACTTCTTCTAGCAAAACTATGTTCTTTTGCTGTTTTTGCGAAGTAATAAACAATTTAAGTATCTTCTCGAGTTTTCATTTCTGTGACAGTCTGATGTGAACACTATGCCAGCTAGCGGCGCAAAACTATAATGCCTCCTGATTGTCTCCATACAAATTCATGCCCAACTTTTTTCTTGTGCATACTCGTGTTCAAAACTATTTTTCCTTGAAAATGATGGGGTCAAGAAACACGAAAAATAATTTTCCATAAAATAGAATTTTTACAATAGTCCAATTACGTGGAAAATGTAGTCGAAGACAGTCTAAATTGATAGGTTTTATCACTTTTCAATAATATTGCAAATTAACGAAGATATATCAAAATTTCATTTTAAGTCGTCAACCTAAACTGTCCCTGGCAGCACTGCTCCATCGGAATCCAATCAGATTAATTGTAATAACTTCAGTTTTAGAGCTGATACTTGTAACTGGTAGTACTCAAATGAAAGGTAATAGTCACATTTACTTACTTGTTTATTGGAGCAATTCTTGCCTAAACCAAAAGTTATAGATGCTTAAAAACGTTGTTGTACACAAACAACATGGGCATGAATGGGTTAAATAATTTTTTGAGTGAGTAATTTAATTTTTTCCATTTTGTTTTACGAGTTTCTCCATAATGCTATTTGATTAAAAGAAAATGCTAACAGATATGGTTCGTTGGATCAGCGACCCGTGCCTTAATTTCCACAAAATTATTCATTCGAAAATATGACTCCAAAGCCCTGCATTTAAAATCGAATTACCATCAGCCAAACGCCAATGGCACGGAAGTTGAAAATTTAAAACCCTTCAAATAGAGACTTCAATTACGCCAACCGGCCATCGAATGCAATCATGCAAATGACCTCAGCCAGCACCCGGTTCGTACCGATATATGCCACCGGCTGGGACACTGCTACAAAAGTCACAAAATCCCATTATCGGCTAATTTCCCACGTCAAACCCAGACTATTTCGGGACCCGCATTCGCACGAACCATCTGGTTGCTAAGTGTGGCTAGAACCCGTCTTAGACTCGTTTTGTAGAAGTTGTTTGTGACTTATTTTCGCAATCTCATTGCCAACACTTTCGCCGACCGATGAGCGACGATGGCATGCGCCAGGAATAATATTTCGTAAGCCAGACGGCGGCGCGCGCGCGGAAAGGCTGACGATGGTAAAGCAAATTCAATTATGTACCTACCAACCATCACCGGTTGAGGGACTAAGATTCGACAACGGCCAACTCATTCTAAAACCCATCCTAATGAGGATGACTAGCCAAAAACCGGAGCACGAATAGCTGCCTGCAGGGAAAACAAACAAGCCTGCGGTTGCATTGCTTCTATGGAGGTGGCGGTCATTAATCATTTTTGACTTTCGGGGACCTCCAGTGACATATGGAACCGTATCGAAGTCACTCGATTGGGTACGCAGAATCGAAATCAAATGCTATTGATAGCTAACAAAAAAGGTTGTCTATTTTTGAGCGCTGTAAAAAACCAACAATCCTCTTGAGAATCGCTGTGTGAAAGAGAGGAAGTTGCGCTGCAAAATCTACGACCCCGAGTCGAAGTGTGTGCGCGCGCTTGCGTTTGCTTCGTAGATCAAGATCGAGATTCCCCGATATCATAACTCATAATATCGATGAAATTGAGCATCTTCGGTTTCATAAGTTGACCCTAAGTCCCGTGTAAGACGTCGGACACCCCGCCGGGGTCGGCCCAGTGATGGCTCGTGTTCGGCTTGAATAGCACCTTCCCGTCTTTTGTGTGCGAAATTTGGAAGCATAAATGTCGTAATAATGGATATTGTTACCTTTCCGATTGTTCGATAGCATCTTAGGGATAATAAGGAGAGGAAAAAAAACGGGATCCTCGAGAGAGGAAGGGCGAAAATGCCAGTTTTGATTTCTGGTTTCCAGGAGAGCTCGACCGGCATCAGTGTTGTTTTTATTTCGTTCTTCCTGTTGCGGACTCCAAGGGGCAACGATGATGACGATTGAATGGGAATTTCTCTTCCGTCCCTCGCCATGAATGGATGCTTAAGATGCATTGCATTGATGCGTTCCATGCACGATTTCTAGATTTCTTCCTGCGGGCGCGGGATGGTAGGCGCGGAGGGTAACAAATTGTAGGAAGGACAAACGCGCGCGCACGAGGATAAAATTATCCTTAGGGAGTTCTCCGGGTAGCCATCGGAATCGATGTGTATGTGTATTTATAGTGTTTATGTTTGAGGAAATGCAAGCTGCACGAGTCTCAGAAACTCGCGCGCCCGTCTCGGATTACGCTTTTTTTCCGTTCGATGCGATGGTCAGTTGATGTACACCGAGGAGTACGAGAAGAAGAAAATACCGTACCATTTGCCGGGATCTTAACTCTGGTTGGGTAATGGATGAAATGTGAATCCTTTAGACACTTAAGCAGTGCTAAGCAAACTCCGGCGTGGAATTGTTTGATCAGTCATTAGCACATCGGATTTCTGGCTATCTAATTTTGAATGTCCTCGGAAAATATAATGAATCTCAATTAAACAAACACAGCCCATCTTCAAATAATTGGTTGGAAAGTACTTATTCCCATTGGTGACTCCAAGAAGGGACACGGGAGTACGTCCCACCTCCTCTTCGGGCACAAAGTGTTTAATAAAAAGGTGTCTGCATATCTGTCCTACAATCTGTTCGTGATTTTTCGGTTAGTCTGCTATACAGCGAAGACTCGATTTTATCAGCCCCCGATTTTGTCACACCCCCGATTTTATTAGCTTTTTAACCGGATTTTGTCAGCTTCGTATGAAAATTGATAGTTTGGAGTTTAATGTGCTCTAGCAAACGAAGCAAGTTCAATTCGAGTAAATTCTTTCTTGAGCATATTACTATTATCTCAGAGATCCGAAATATGCAAAAGTAAAAATTTTAATTTTGTTTTATTTTGTACTGTCAGACCTTCTTAAGGGGAATTTAAGCTAAATGATCAGAAAGGGTTGTGAGGCTAATCTAGGGACTAAAGAAGAATGTTTTAAGAACTTCAGTTTTTTTTAAAAGAAAGAAAAATATATGTTCTGATTTTATCAACGTCCCCGTTTTATTAGCCCAAAATTTATCAGCCTGGGGCTGATAAAAACGGGTCTCCACTGTGGTTTATAAAAGGATCAAAATAATGTTTCTTAGTAACATTTTAATTAACCATGCCTTTCTAACTTTCTTAGTTCAAATAATCTTGGGTAACAAAAGTATACAAGGAAAAAAAATCCATTCATAAATTCAAGAAAACAGATCGTATTCACGAAACTATTTGAGATTTCAAAAAAACTAGTTCGCCTCGAATATATGCTTGGCGTAATATACGAATTTGGGTTGATTGGGTTACTGTGGTTGTTCCCTGGATATGTTTAGTTTTTGTTATGGTTCTTGTTCATAATTTGGGGATACACTAGTGTGTTTGAACTACATCAACTAAAATTGGCGATAGTTAAATGTGGTTCATGATTTCCGTTATATTTTATTCCGCGGATTTACTAGCCGATTTATGTTTACGATTTCTGGATTTTGATCACGATTCCTATTCCTATTCACGTTATCGTGATATTTCAGTCATAAGTAAAGCGATTCATATTCATGATTTCAGGACCTTAGTTACGAATTTAATGTAAAATATATCACGAACGCGATTTGCGGTTCTGTAATGTATTTTTGGTGCTCAGCGCAGTTTTCGTTTTCTGTTCAAACATTACTGAACCTTATCAAACCGCTTGCGCTGCACTATTGAATGGATTCAGCTTCAACTGTATCACACAAATTAATAGCATGGAAAACCGTTGTGGTTGTATCCTGGACTTTGTCTTATTGAATGAGACAGCACTTGCCGACTGTCAGATCCGCGAAGCTGCCGAATCCATCTCTGTGATTGATGAAAATCATCCACCAGTAGAAGTTATTATCAGTCTGCCGAAACCTGTTATTTTTCAGGATATCCCGAATGATCTTGGTTTTGACTTTCACCGAGCTGATTTCTTGGGACTTGCATCAGCACGCCTTCATACTGATTGGCATTCACTTGAGCATACGGCAGATATTGACTGCGCCGTTGAACATTTCACTGCCGTGATTAATGCTCTCATGGCTGATTATGTTCCTCTTCGTAGACCAGCTCGTAAGCCACCGAGGGGGAAAGGTGCATCTACGATATCTTAAACGACTCAGATCTAAGGCACTTCGATTGTATTGTCGTACACGCTGTCGTTTCGCCAAATATCATTTTGCGCAAGCGAGTAATAATTATCAATCTTACAACCTTCTCTTGTACAAACGCTACTCCATTCGAACACAAGCAAACCTGCGCAGTAATCCCCAAAAGTTTTGGAAATTTGTGAACTCCAAGCCAATGTTGCAAATATTCTTCGCCGAACTAGTTCATTCGTTCATCATCGATGCGATATTCGTCGTGTCATTCATCCATGCCTCGAATAACGCTGCGCCGTTCGTCACACGGAAGCACAGAATCAGCGAAAATGAATAATACAAACAAACAAAAAATCCGAATCTGATGTCTGCCGTTCGCTGCTTGTTCGCATCGTTGTTTGTTGAATTTAGCCATTCATGCAATGTTCATCTTCACGCATCGTTCGGATCGGCACACGAATGGCTTAGGTGATAATCGCCACTAGCCATTCTTCGCTAAGGATTCTTCGTTCTTCATTCCTCCTGCATTGCGACCAAGAAAAACAAATTTCTTGTTCATTGATGGAAGGGTCATGACTGAAGTGGTGCAGAAATGCTTGCTATGTTCGGAATAGGATGACTTTTGCTATAAACAATTAGTAGTACATAATGATTATTTGCTGATGTTTTTTATCAGATTTGAAACGGGAAGCTGCGTAAGCAAAGCAAAACAAATCAATTACATTTGGAAATCTGCGGATGTCTCGCGGGCGAAAACCGAATCAACACAATTATGAATCTACATAGTAGACTATTGGTACTTCAAATAACTTTTTTTTCTAATGATGAAATCAACACTGGGTAATAGTTTCCTTGAATCTACATTTAATAATTTTCTTAGGACCATTTGGCACAAATAGCAACCGTAAGACGAAATACTCTTATATAATATAATTTCTATATCTATAGAAGTATAATCAAGCCACAACCGGTTAGCTTTCATCGTACTTTTATAGCCACTCATAACATTTGAATTGCCCTTGTAGCGTGCTATAGAACTTCAGTTGTTGCTTGTAAACATAAAATTTTGTACCATGAAAGACTATTCTTTAGCTTAAATAGCAGCTAATATGGTTTTAATTTCAGCAAAATCTAGCATGTTTTCAATAAAGTTGTACAACAAAGCATTACAGAAAAAATGCTGTATATGTATATCTCACTTGACATGACATCAAGAAATAAAATTTGGATATATTCTATTAAGGGGCTACACCACTGTAGAGCACGCCAAACATGTCATGAAAATCGACACAAAATTAATTTAAAAAGCTAAGCAATAAAAAAAATCCTACGTACGTCGCTGGAGAAATAAATTTTGAATATACTGTGAAAATTTCCAAGCATTCAAAAATCATTTGTTCGAGTTACATTTGCGGCCGGCTCAAAAAAGTGGCTTCGAAAAAAACGCGGTTAAGGTTTTCAGTACACACGAGATATACATAAGAGGCATTGCGGTAGAATTGAAAATCTGAATATTTATGTATTGTTTTCGTCTTCCATGTTTTGGGATATGATTTTTAACATTCTAAAGCCATTTTTGACTAATAAATTGAAAATCGACTTTTTTTATTCTACAATGCTGTGACACTTTAAAACCGTTTTTAGATAAATTTAGTAATTATTATTTAACATAAATGTAATCTCTGGACATATTAAACATATTTTAGAGCGCATGAGATGTTTAAGGACACCAACCACTAAACTATTTTCATTTGAAAGTTATAAGAACTTCGTCATCTTCGAATAAAGTGCCTGACTGTTTTTTTCCATAAAGAATATACGACTTTTTAGAAAAAAAATGGCCTGAAAATGCCAAAGCAATTTTTTTAAATGTTGCAATATTCATTCAAAATACTATATAAAAAGTGTTCATAATTTTTTCACGGAACAAACTAGAGTCTAGGGAATCAATATGTCAAGACATATCAATCCTCTAGGCCAGATTTTTAAAGGCAAAAGTTTTGTTCGAAAACTTCAAAATTTCTTTTGTGGAGAAGCGCCTAAATAATATGAGAAATGGACGTTAAAAATATCAATATTTTCCAATATCGCTCAAGTGTTCTACAAGTCTTGACATACTATGAAGTTGAACGGAAATAAGCTTTGCTTACCAGTGCTACTGGAATATTAAACAGAAATATTTTTAATGAAAAAGTGTTCATAACAGTTTCATAAATAAATTCAAAATGTCTAGCGTGAAAATGCGTTCCGCGAAATGCTTCTTTTTGAATCGACTAATTTTGACCAGAAATGTGTTGATTATCTTGAAGCTTGAGTTACTAAATTTGATCAAGTTGTTTATTTTAAGTGGGCGACTCTTAAATGTAAGATTGATTGGAACTTGGTACTTCTAGCATATTTCGAAAATGTACGTAAATTTAATTGCTCCGACGATAGAGTAGGGGAACCTGGGGAAACTTGACTAAGTGTAAGATTCTAAATTTGGCTATAGCGTATTCTATTTGGTTTTTAATTTTTTTTAAATATTTTTATGCTTGTTTCGATCCCTTAAGGTAATTATAAATGTTTGAAATGAAAAATCCTTTCATCATAGAAAATATTCTGCTCGGGGCCGCCGTTTAATAATTACGTAAGGCTTTTTAGAACTATTCAACTTCCCACTCCCCCCAGATAAGAGTTCGTATGATTTTGGTGAACTCCCTCTCCCCTTATTGAATTATTAAAAGAGAACTCCGGACAAAATTTAACTACACACCAAAAAATTATAAATTTTATCATTGACGTAATTGCAAACATGACACAATTTAACAAACCGTAATTCACGAAATGACTAAACATTAAACATCACCGTGTTCCATATAATTTTACATGAAACATATTTTCCATGCGCAATGACATAAAATTACACTTACTGTCATTCAGAACAAACGCCATATGTGGAGTAAAATTACATGATTTACGAAATTCAATGTCTTGTAAAATTAAAATCAAACGTAAAACTAAGTCATTTTTGATGCTCGTATATGTCAGGATCAGGAGACGTAAATTTATACGATTTTTTCTAAGTGTGTGTATAATCATCTGCAGAAATTTCATTTGTATCCTAATCTAGCCCAGTAGAAATTTCAGAATAAATTTTGGGAGATATTTAGAAACTCCGATTTGTTCCACATAATTTGCTTCGCTACATTCCACTTCCTTTGAATCTATTTCTTTGTGATGTAGAACTCAAAAGAATTTATAACCTCTTCTGGTGTGAATTTGTTCGGAGTTTCAACTATAACGCTTATCGTACGCATAGTTCCGACATGGCTATCTTCGAATTTTTTTGAAGTAAAATACAGTTCACACTCTGGAACTATACGGCCAACAAGTTCTTTGACAATCACATGACAGAAAAGCGGAAGGAGAACGGCTTACCTACTGATATGTTTTTGAGAAGTAGACTACCAATCTGGCTTCGGAGAAGTGTGACCTATTCGCTACTCACTTTAAAAACGCATTCAATGAAACAATTTCATCTGCTGATCAAATTGCGCACGCTTGTAGAGACACTCCATTACATATTTGTCCTTTGAGAAGTTTCACTGTTACAGATCGGCAGGTTATTCCAGCAATCAACAAGCTAAAATATTCAGTTACTCCTGGTCTTGAAGGCATACCTTCATGTGTTCTCAAGAAATGCGCGGATGTACTAATTTTACCGTTGACAACTCTATTCAACAGTTCCTTCAGGCAGTGTTGTTATCCTTCCAGCTGGAAAAGATCAATTATGTTTCCTGTATTCTACAAAGGAGATCGGCGAAATGTTGAAAATTACAGAGGAATTACATCATTGTGTGCCTGCTCCTGCCAAAGCTACATTTCCCCTGATCAACACGGATTCATCCCAAAAAGATCAACCTCCATGAATCTCGCTCAATTCGTGTCATTCTGCTTACGTAATATGGACGCTAGTGCTCAAATTGACTCTGTATATACCGACTTGAAATCAGCATTTGACAGAGTTGATTACGCAATACTTTTGGAACGGCTGAAGTTTTTAGGAGTATCTCTTTATCTGATCCGTTGGTTTGAATCATATCTGAGAAATCGAACAATTGAAAAGGGCGAACACGAAATTATTGCGACACCGAAAATGTCATGCCAATTTTCTTATAATGTTTAAAATCAAACCAAAATTTTAGGGTAGTTTTATACATATATTTACTTCAAAAATCAAAAGAAAAGTTAATCGATGGAGCCTTGAGTGTAAATTTGAACGCATTTTCTCTTGATGCCCTCCATCGAAGTCTTTACAGTGTCATCCGGTACCAGTTTCTCAGTATTTTTTTCCATTTTCTTAACATGTCCTTTTCGTCTTTGACTGTCTTCTTGCTCTTCCGAAGTTCCCGCTTCATCATTGCCCAGTACTGCTCCACCGAGCGCAGCTCCGGACAGTTTGGCGGATTCATGTCCTTTGGAACAAAATGGACAGAATTGGCCTCATACCACTCCAGGACACTTTTAGAATAGTGGCATGATGCCAAATCTGGCCAAAATAGCGGAGCTTCGTCGTGCTGCTGCAAGAAGTGCAAAATGCGCTTCTCGAGGCACTCACATTTGTAGATCTCGCCATTTACTGTGCCCTTTGTCACGAAAGGCTCACTCCTCAGTCCGCAAGAGCAGATGGCCTGCCAAATGAGATATTTGGAGGCGAACTTCGACATTTTCTTCTTCTTAAATTTGTCTTCTACATAGAACTTGCTCTTGCCGGTGAAAAACTTCAACCCCGGAATTTGCTTAAAATCGGCTTTTATATACGTTTCGTCGTCCATCACACAGCAGCCATATTTTGTCAGCATCTTCTCGTAGAGCTTCCATGTCCGAGTTTTAGCCGTCGATTGTTGCCGCTCAACGCGGTTTGGGAAGTTCTGTACCTTGTATGTATGTAGTCCAGCTCTCTTCTTTGCATTCTGGACGTAGCTCTGCGACATGCCGATCTTTTTAGCCAAATCACGGCTTGAGACGTTGGAATTTGCTTTAATCACCCGCTTCAACTTTCCTTCCGTCTTTTTGTTCTCCGGTCCCGGTTTTCTTCCAGCTCCTTTGCCGTGGTCCAACGTCAACCGCTCCTGGAACCGCTTCAACACTCTGGAGACGGTTGAATGGTGAATGTTCAACATTTTTCCCAACTGCCGATGCGACAGGTGAGGAAATTCCAGATGTTTGGAAAGAATTTGTTCTCTCGACTCGCGTTGGTTCACCTCCATTTTCGTTGAATCGAAAAACACGACTTCGAGTTTGACAGCATGTAAACAATACACATCAATGAGAAAGTGTGCAAAATTTGGTTGATTTTTACCCAATGGTAAAAAAGTTATGCCCTGTTGAATGTGTTGCAATAATTTCGTGTTTGCCCTTTACTAAAAATTGTATGTGTGTTTTCTGCCCCTTTTACGAACAACTCGGGTGTTCCCCAGGCCCACTCTTATTCGCACTCTTTATCAATGATCTAGCCACGGTATTACCTCCGGGTTGTCGTATATTCTACGCTACGATGACGTTAAATTATACATGATCGTCAAGTGCATCAGGGATTGCTTAGCTTTACAACAGCGCCGGAATTGTTGGGTCAACTCCACTTCTATGCACCGGAACGTGTACTCCGTCAACGAAGCTTTTTGCTGTTGGAACACAGGAACTCCCTGTATGGTAGCCATGATCCGATTCGCTTCATGTCTGCCACATTCAACGAAGTGTTTGCGGATTTCGATTTCAACGTGTCATCTACTACCTTCAAAAACCGGCTATTAAGTAGTTTCTGACTTACCAGATATTTCCTGACGACATTTTAATCTGTATTTTTATTTGCTGCTTTTGTTTATATTTTTTATTTGTTTTGTTGATTATGTTATTGTATTAGTTCGTTTTTGTTATATTTATTTCTGTATTTATTCTTAAGTTCTGTATTGTTTATTCATTTGAAAAGATATGGGGTTTTTATGCCAATTTGAGTATTGTTAATGTTTCACTCAAATTGGCTTTTCCCTATCCCTTCATATTCATTAAGACCAACTAGGTCAGATGAATAATAAATAAATATATTGAAAAAACTACTAAATCACTATTAGGCCATTCACAAATTACACTACACATTTAAGTGGTGTGGTGATTAACAGATTTTATTATAATTTTAATTTAAACTAGAAGATTTTGGATCTTAAAAAGGAGAATATACATATTTCCAATGCTTGATTTCTTTTTCTAGTTAGGAATCTTTTAGCCCCCTCCTCCGTTTCTTCTCTCCACTATGTAACAAGATGCTTCATGCTTCCTTCTTTTACCCTTAAATATGTAATTTATGAACCGCCTCATAATAGAGTTTTAGTCGTTTTTTGAATGCAGGGAAGAAAATTCGCCAAGAGGCTGATAAAAACGGATCAGGCTCTTGGCGAATTTTAGGCTGATAAAACGATGACATTGACAAAATCGACACATATTTTTTCTGATTCTGAAGAGACAAAGTCGAACCGCAAACACCTGGACTAAAATATTTTTTTCTTTCTTTTTGATAAACCGCATCGGTTGAAACATTCCTCTTTAGTCCCTTGACAAAGCCTCATAACCCGTTCTGATCATTTAGTAAAAATTTCCCTTAAGGAGGTCTTCCAGTACAGTATTATTATTTTTGTATATTTTGCATCTCTAAGATAAGACAAAAAAGCTAAAGAAGGAATTTACTCGAATTTGACTTGAACGTAGGTTAGAGCCCACTAAACGATTTTGATAGTGTTTGTTTTACAGATTCGTATTGGTATTCGTCTGTGGAAATTTGCGGCTTCCATACCAAAATATTGCTTTTTGGACACTAAAACATTCGATAACTTATAATTTGTAAGAGATACAAATAAACTTACATTTCAAAAATTCTGTATTTTCTTATGCAGAACAAAATCTTGGAACATTTTGAAATTCTACAAAATCATCAGGAACAGTATTTTGAAAAAAGCAATTTTCAGGGGTATATCAAAGAAATCTCCACAAATGTAAATTAAAATCGACAGATAAACACATAGTCTCTTCAGCGAAGTTAATACTTAAAATATTCTCAACAACTTTGCCAAATAAAGATTTTTTTTTATTTTCATAAATGACCAAACAAAAACTTGCTTCTCAGCTTTAGAGGGATTAATCACCCAACTAATACTTTTTAAATGCAAAAAATATAAATAAACTTAGCTGAAGACACTATAGCTAAAAATGTGTTTCGTGGTTCAAAGAATTTCTTTCACCTTTTTGCCACTTTGGAAATACTGTACACTGGTGGATCCTCCTGTGAATTGAAAGTGTCCAAAACTATCGATTTTCAACTGCCAACAACCTGCCCTTCAATATAAAAAGTTCGCGAAAAGTTGAAAAAAATTCTATTTTGACGCACCGACGGTACATTGAAAATGCTCAAAACTGTTGATTTTCACATACCAATAACTTCTTCAATATAATAAACGTTTCCCAAAAATTGAAAAAATCCATTTTGACACATCGTAAAACCCCCCCTCTGTGCATAGAAAATGTCCAAAACTATTGATTTTCAACTGCCAACAATTGAAAGTTAACCGCATCAACTTCGACTCCAATAAACGGTTAAGTAACGCAAAATGTATCGCGATAACCACCGATGAATTATCGACGATGACAATGAATCCGACGATACATTATCGTTAACGGAGTTTCCGATGACGTTGACGGGTGGTTAACGTTATCGACGATGACGATTAATTATCGATTAACAACCCTGGTCGATTGCCACGGAAGGTGTTGATCGGTACTAATTGTTCGTTTTGGCACATGGCAGTCGATAAGGTAGTTAAGAATACTAGAAAACGTCATCGCTGCTTCATTCACGTCGTCATTGTTAAGTTTTTCGTCCCAGTTTATATCTAACGATGCTGTCGTAGTCACTGATATCCACACTTGCTCGGAGGTCGCTCACCGGTCATCGTTGATCACTCGGGCTTTTATACCATGGCGAACGGCGATAAGCACACCACCGCCTGATATCTTGTGGCTGTTGAGGGCATTGCGATCACAGCCTGGCGAGACAGAGTACGGTTGTCGAACCACGTCTCGGTCAATGCGATAACGTCGTAACAGCAACCCGTGGTCGGGAGCAAATAGCTGTCCGTTGATGAATTTAAGCCACCAACATTCTGGTGGTAAATCTCGATATTGTTGGAGGACGGATCAGGTACAGCAGACAGCGAAGCCATGTTGCCGTGTAGGAAGATCCTTTCGTCAATCCCACGAACAGTATCGAAACGACTCACGGTCGATGGTCGACTGAGGTGAGGGATTCGAGGCATCCCGAATCAACTGCGTCGTGCCCTAGAATACGGCAATCGTTGTCGGCGGAACAAATGGTTGGCATCTTATAACAAGATGTCGGAGCAAAAGGTAAAAAACTGGAAGCGAAGAATACATCAGCGCTTGAAGCCATTTGCGGCAGGTTGGAAGACCCTTTCACCCATGCCACACACAGGACCGGAACGAATGCTGAACGCTGGCGGCTCGACTGTAGCGGGAGGATCGAGGGCTTCCCTAGTACCAACTGCGGTGCGTCCCAGTGTGCGTTGAAACCCGATGGCGCGATACGGAGAGCAGGAACGGGATGGTAGCAGCTTACGGCGAGAGTCGTGCGATGAGCTAGGAACGTGAATCGGTTCAACCGTTGTATCGTTATAATTTGTGTAATTCTTGCCGAGAAAGGCGGCCTGGAAGACCTTTTCTTCACCCACACATACAGGACCGGAACGACTGCTGAACGCTGGCGGCAAGTGCTCGACTGTAGCGGGGGGATCGAGGCAGTGGCGGCGCGAGGTGTTTTGCCGCTCGGGGCCAAAAATTAAATTTGCCGCCCCTTTTATAATGAATTTTTAAAAGAGTTCGATTTTTTCCCACCTATATGAAACAAATATGATAAAAATATTAGAAAATGTCTACATGAAAATGAACTTCTTCACATTTTATTGTCAATATTTTTTTATGGCGGTAGTGCTGCGCATAAATGCCCTCGCGAAAGGTGGCGCTACGACTCCGCTCACATGTTCGCGCCGCGCTATTGGTAGATCCACTATAAAATATAAGATATTAGTTATAACTACCCTAAATATAAAATCAAAGTATGAAATTTAAGTGCAAGATTAATTAATCTTAATATTACATAAAGACAAAAAAAATCGCGAAGTTTCTATTGAATACATCACAATAATTTTAAAAAAATTAACGAATTTTCAAAACTTACATATTTAAAAACACAGTTTCTGTTAAGGGCGTAACATAAATTTTTTATAAATTTATGATGACTCGAATTATTATTGAAAACTGATAAACCCTATCAATTTAGGCTGTCTTCGACTACTTTTTCCATACAATTTGATTATTGTGAATATTGTAGGGGAATTGTATTGAGCATCGGATGGTAAATTTTGAGTAGCTTGCAGCACTCCGAAAGAAGAACCGAAATCAGGTTTTTCATGCTTCTTGATCCCCACACTTGTTTTGGAGCCAGGGAAAAGTCGGGCATGAATGGGTTAATGTATATTATATAAATATTAACTTTTCATACTAAATTATCACAATGTTCACTTTCTTCTTGCCTTTGGAGTATTAAAAATAACACGGTGCTATAGTGATTTTGTACTTTTCAATTGACCTAGAAGAGGTTGACGATCTCATCAAATGGAATTCAAAATAATGTATGAAAAATGCTGTATTCCCTCAAAATCTTGATATATTGCAAAAAGAAATCGTATTTTCCGAACCTTTGCTAAAAAAAATTTACACTGTTATTTTTTAACCGATTTTCAAATTCTGTGTTCTGAAAAAAAACTTTTCCAACGGTATGCTAAGTTATGGTCTTTTGTTTAAAATACTCTGCGAGACAACAATTTGTAAACAATCAATATTTTGCGATTTTTTCGTGAAAATTAGGAAAATTACTCAACATTCTTATTTTATTAAAATTTTTGAGAGATTTAGTTCAGTATTTAACGATCTGTTTATCTCCAAATACGGTTAAAAATGATAAAGTTAATTTTTGTTTCTCCAAATTAGATGCTTACTTACATGAACTCTTAAAGGAATAAGCGAGGCATTGCGAGAACTATGGGATTCTATAATCATAGCTTCCGTTGTGTTTCCTAATTTTAACTTCAAAGTTTAAACACATACTTTTAAATGTATACGTAATCGAGCAAAAAAATCGGATTTTTTGAAAATTTTGCATAAAACCGTCCCCTTAAAAGTTAATTTGGAGAAAAAAATGAATAGCACTGCCATTTTTCAACTGATTGTTATGAAAAATACCGCATAATACTTTTAACAAAAGAACATAACAAATGACCGCGTAACTAATTGTTTAGACCCGAGAAATAGTTTTTTGCTATATATCAATATTTTAAGGGTATACTAATTTGATGAAACGTAGGTTTGTATTGTATTTGACCAGACCTGCAACCTTTTCTGGATCACTTGAAAAGTTACATTCTTTTGTTTTTTTTTATTTTGCGGCACCGTGTAATTATTCATTATTGTACAAGAGTCGACAAATTTTTTAATAGTATTTGTTGTATTTTTATACTAATAACAAGTTCGCCGAATGGTGAATACTTACCAGTACTCACCAGTTTTTAGCTCGTGCCTCAGCTCTAAAAGGTCCCTAGGTGAAAGGGCGGCCAAGATGCGTCTGTCATATTTTCGAATTTACATAAACTAACAATCGTCATCATTATCTTAGTCACCTAGTGATCGAACAATCCGGATAATCCGAATCATAATTAAATGTATTTTAGATTTCCAGGTTTTTCGATCTTGGACCGCCAGTACCATGGACGCCCACCGCACGCGCATCTTCCTCAATTGTGCACAGCCAGCGAGAGCGGGGTTTGCCCCGAAGTCGACAACCTCTTCCAGGTCATAACTTTAACTGGTTTCTCTTTCGTCATTTCGCACTACAAGCACAGTTCACTGTAGTCTGCCAAGTATACAACCACGCTGATAGCCTTCCAATGTCAGCATGGTTGTATACTTGGTACAGTTGCAGGTTCATGCGTCTGCGCCATTCTCCATTTTCTACTGTGCTGCCGGGTATTGAACGCAAAATTCTTCTCCCAAGCACACCGAGCACTCGATATCCTACTTCCTACAACATCCATGCCTCATGGCAGTACAGAGCGACAAGGAGTATCAGCGATTTGAATAGAACAAATTTTGCGCGCATCCTTAGGCTGTGGGACTTTAGCTGACTACGTAAACCATATTCGCAGCAGCAACATGAATTTCTCTTTCGCGACTAACATCGTTGTCATATGTCACAAGGGTTCTAAGATATATGAATTTGTGGTAGCGTACCTCATCGATTCCCACCTCGAACTCAACACGACTGCACGTTCTCTACCAGATACCATGTACTTTGTCTTGTCAGAGTTTATAGTCTGTCCGATTCTTGCAGCTTCCCTTTTAAAAGGCAACAATGCCTCTTCCACTGCACTGCAATCAACGCCAATGATGTCGATATTGATCGCATTAGTTTAATCAGTTTTGTTGGGAAACCATGCTCAACCATTATCTGCCACAGTTCATTTCGTTTTACTGAATCGTATGCCGCCGTGCAATCCACAAACAGATAGTGAGTCTGCAAGTTGTATTCCCGGAATATATCCAGAATTTGTCATATATGGTCCGTCGTTGATCGTCCTTCTCGAAACCTACTTTGATATTCGCCAACGAAGTATTCAGCCAACAGGCGCAGTCTTATCAACAGAACACGAGCAATGTACTGGATTCTAAAGTGTGGCAATGCTATATTGCTCTCTCGCTCAATTTCTGTAAATTTATTACGTAATAAATTTCGACTCCATATATTTTCCATATATCCACGTTCAGCGAGAGAGTAATAGCATTGCCACACCTTAGAATCCAGTACATTGGAACACGAGAACTACCTTGTAGGCGGCACACAGTGGGGCAGAATGCAATTTTCGACGCTCAAACCCTCTAGTATTAAACAAATAAACAAATAAGTGGAAACCGATATAGATCAATACTATCTTTTGACAGAGGCGTTCTATTAAAAAACTGTCTTCGGCAAACTTGTTTGTTTGGATATTTTTAGCATATGTACCAAAGACACTTTTGCTTTATAACCTACTAGTGGATACCCATCGCGCGTTGCTGCGACTTTCAACGAAATAGAACGAAAACACAATTTTTTCAAAAGCGCCATCTGGCGGGCAGATAATCCCTATTTAATAGCACACAAACACGCTCCACACTAAATGCCTACTATGTATAAATTTTTACGGCAATCGGTTAAGCCATTTGGGAGTCTATAAATGATATACATACAAACATTGACTTTTATATAAATAGATAGATAGATAGATATAGATGGCGCTACATGACATTAAAAAAATACTCGAGAAAATAACATTTTAGCTTTTTTTTATCAAAAAATCTCTGGATAAAAATATTTTATTCCTAAATCTTCGAAAATATACAACATTTAAAATAGTTTTTAAGAGTGATAGCTGTTATCATGACATTTAATGGGTGTTTTCGTCATAAATATTAAAAAAATATGTTCCACAAAATATGTAATAACCCATGAAGCAGCAGATGGCGGCAGCTGTTGTTTGTGATGAGTAGAGAGAGACCTTTAACTTTATAACCACGATGAGAAATAAGTGAATAATTCATGTGAAATAATTCTAGTTCGCTTGAAAATTTTTGAGTAGTCTAAAAATATGCAAATTTCCTGCAATATTTCTTGTTTTTGATTTAAAATATGATATTTCGGACTGAGAATAAATTTATAAAGTAATTTCTAAAGAAATTTTATTCAAACGCCGGGTGCGTCTTGTCTTCCCAACGGTTTTATCGTTTTTAAGCTCTCGGAAAATCTTCCGTCTAGAAATCAGTGAACAAAAAATGTTGGTTTGTTTACCCCTTGCCAATCGCCGGTTCCAAAAAAACCTATAGAACACTTATTAGACCGGTTGTCTTATCGACTATGCTGGACCAACGTACCCGTTACACGTAACAGGAAAGGAACCACCTTTCCAATGAAATTAAAAGATTGAAAACACAAAGTATTTACACAAAGTGTTTACGGAAAAAGTTTAATAATTTGATAACGATGGACCAAACACCCTGTATATGATAGAGCTTCCTGGTTTAATTCCAGCAAATTAGTCTGCATACTCCCACAACTTCAATTGCGCTCGGAAACTCATCTCAGTTGATTCTTTTGAGACTGAGGAATATGTGTATAGTTTTGTTCGATCGCATCCGTCTGTCCCGATCCCCTACCTTTTTAATCGTCAACAGACGCGAAAATAATGTGCATTCAAGCGTTTCACCCGCACTTAATTTTTATCGAGATTAATGAAACTTGAACAATTATTAAAATATTAAAATTTGTTGAGCAGGAAATGCCGCTTCCTGATTTTGCCGCTCGGGGCGCTTGCCCCCTTCGCCCCCCCTTAGCGCCGCCACTGGATCGAGAGCTTCCCTAGTACCAACTGCGTTGCATCCCAGTATGCGATCGGTATCGATACTCCTTCACAAGGGCGGTGTAGCTTGGTATAGTGGAATGGTCAATTGTTGCGGAGTGCTCTGCAGAATCATTGATGGGCCGGGTTGCATTAGAGAAGTACATGCTTCTTCTGGACGCGGTGAAAAATCAGTCGCCGGGTTCCAAATGCTCTGGGTATAGCTGCCCTCAAATTCCCTGAACAGTATGCCTTGCGGCCATGTGTCAGGATTGAGAGCTGCATCACGGTACTTTGGGTGAACTCCAACTTTGAAGGATATGAAGTTCAAAGTACTGACGTCTATGCCTTTTTTAATAAGCG
The DNA here is from genome assembly GCF_030247195.1 of Topomyia yanbarensis. Lineage (NCBI taxonomy): Eukaryota > Metazoa > Arthropoda > Insecta > Diptera > Culicidae > Topomyia > Topomyia yanbarensis. Next base: position 71,945,675 of record NC_080672.1, read on the forward strand.
GAATAACCTTTTCTCCTCGTTACAATTCAGTCCTTCTTTAGACATTTTTTCGACAGTCTATTTGCTAACGCTAGGATGAAAGCGGGAAAGATACATCCAAAGCAAGGGCGCGGGAGGTGAAACCGTAACAATGTTGCTATTATCGACTAGCTTTCGACCACCAACAAGAATATTGCTCGGATAGGGCCATCCTCGCGACGACGTTTCTGAAGTGGTCGAGAGGTACCGGATTTTTGCCGGACTGGAGTAAATGTTGAAACCTTTTTAGCGAGGCGCAAAATTTGCTGGTTATTTTTGGATAACTCGGCCTTTAGTTCAGCATAGACGCTATCCGTTTTCCCAGCGATAGCAGCGATAACACATCCAAGTGAAGAAACGGTGTCGCGAAAGCGAGCAACTTCATCAGCTTGACATATTCATTGCACACCCGGGTTTCCCGCAATTTTTTTCTAGAACGGCTTGTTAGATTGATTCCCACATTGCATATGCACCACTTTTTTTTGCAAAACCCCATGCATTCGATAAAGTCGTCATCCGATTTGAAGGTTTTCGCGCAGTGATCGCATGCACTTGCCATAATGCGTTCCGGTCTGAGAATGCGAACAATGAAATATAGATGGCGCTGCGTTCGGTGGAAAGTTTTGGTGGAGTCACAGAAGTTCACTCAGTTGCGTTCTTCGCTGGTTTTTTCCCAACACAAAAGCAAACAGGAGACACTTTAACACTGCACAATAACAATGTTAAAAACAAAATTCTCAATCGATTAACACGGTAAACAACGATAAAAACTTCACAGATCTCGTCAAAAAGTAAAAATAGTTGGAGCGATTTATGTAAACAACTAATCGGTAAGAATACACTGAACCAAAAAAAGTATCCTTCCTTCAATAAAAATAACACAACAATAACGTGACAGATCATTGAGAATAATCCATACTATCAAAAACAAATTCTTCTTGAGAACGAGATTTCAAACTCTTCCTATATTTTTTCAAATTTCAACTTAGAACTGTGTTCCCGCAAATTTGGGAGCTAACGGGTCAGACTTTTTCAATTTCGTCGGGTAACCCCAACACTCACTGCAAAAATTGCGTAACGTAACAGACGCATTAAAATGGAAATAAAGTGAAAACTGTTAATGACTTTAAAAAAACTCTGTAGAAAAAATGTAAGGTTTAAGGACCTTAATAATGTGCAATTGTGGTAGAATCTGATTTTATCATTTCTGCAAACTTATCTTATGAAATATGCGTAAACTTGCAACGTGACAAATAAAAGCCTTGACCTTTCGTGCAATTTTGAAAATAAGAAATTGAAGACTACTACTTATTGGCAATGGAATAAGAAAATATAGTTGCATAACCAAAGTGGCTCATATACAAAGATGATAAAAATAGGTGAGAAAGGACGCGGACGAACATAGTTAACCACCGCCAATTCGATTTTCAAAAAATTGCCTGGTGACTGTACCCATTAAGTCAAGTGCGAGGTTCTGACGGGACGAGGGCAAGACATAATCCAAGATTTAATTTTTTCCAAAACATTTTGAGACTTTTGCTCCCTCCCTCCCCCTCTCAGGCTACGTGCCTGTCATGCCTGGATGCGGAATCGATGTAAGCTAGCTACTCAAGTAGCTATCGCTTTTGCGAATCTATTGCACCGCTTAAGCATTAGCAATATGGAACACGGAATTGCAGCCAGTACGGTTTCATGACTCACGCAAAGTATATGTTTCGTTGCCTCCGTAGATAATTATTCCAGTTTCGCGTAAAAGATTACATAACCATTAGGGACGCACCGCGCTTCCTTGCTTGTTGAATATTCATCAATAATTCTTGTGAAGGAGCATGCTCTGTGCCAGCCTTTATTTAACGGTGACCATTTCTCAGCAAAGGATGTTTCGAACCAAAGCGCAATCTATTCGAGCGAAAGCCAAAATACTTTTTCGAGAATATTGTTCCAACAGCTCGGTTCACGGAGTTCGCTACTTAAGCTCACAGGAGCAACCCGGATGCGAGAAGTTCTGGTGGTTACTAGTGTTCCTCGTTTCCGTTGGAAGTTGTGCTTTGCTAATTCAGAAAACCTACCGTAAATGGGATCAAACTCCGGTGATTGTGAGCTTCGACGAGAAACCAACCCGCATTTGGCAGATTCCATTACCAGCGGTGACCGTCTGTCCACAGACGAAAACTCGTCCTGTCTGGTTAAACTTCAGTCGCGAACACGGCGAGAACATCGACGATAAAGGGTATATAAGGTCAAACCAAAATATGTAAGTGGCCAAGCTTTGGGTCTTAAATTTTCACTACTTACCGAGCATTTATTCCACCAGGACAGATAACTTCCTTGCAATGGTATGCGAGCGAATATTTTATCATATGTTTTACAGCAGCTACATCCTACCGAACAAGACTGGCTCAGAAAGTTATGCTAACCTGATCGACAACATGTCCGTTCCAATGAATGACATCATTGATTTCTGTTATTTTCGCAGCAAATTTACCGATTGCAAGAGTCTTTTTCGAAAAACCATAACCGAAGAAGGGGTTTGCTTCACATTTAACGGCCTTTCAGCCAAGCAGCTACTTCGCACGGGGGCAAGTCTGCCTCAAGAAGATCATCTAATGCCTGAAACTAGTGATTCGATCGACTGGACTCTAGATCAAGGATATTCTCCACAGTCGGATTTATCATCCTACCCTTATCGAACAGTAGTCTCGGGATATTCATCCGGACTTGCCATGAATCTGATGTCCAACGATCATAATTATGATCATCTTTGTGGGGGGCCGATTCAAGTATTGAAGGTTTTGCTGCACTCTCCCGTTGACTATCCTCAGGTGTCAAACAAATTCATCCGCGTACCCATAAACCAGGAAGTGACTATCGCTGTCAAACCGCAAATTATTGTGACCGCGGAATCGCTGAAGAATTACGCTCCCGAGCGCCGTCAGTGTTTCTTCAACCACGAACGGTATCTGAAGTTCTTCAGAGTCTACACTCAGGATAACTGCGAACTCGAGTGTTTGACGAACTTCACCCTGCAGTACTGCGGCTGTGTTCGATTTTCGATGCCTCGTTTCAATCGAACTGAGGTATGCGAGTCCAACATGATCGAGTGTATGATCCGGGCGGAAAACGAGTTGTTTGAGAGGGACGCCGTTGAGCGTCGAAAGGGCGACAGGAATTATCGAACCGGTTGTAACTGTTTACCGTCGTGTACTTCGGTGCAGTATGACGCCGAAATTACACAAAATGACTTCGAATGGGTCAGATGGGTGCGGGCCTTGAAAGTAGATGTGAATGAATCCCATGGGTATACTGCGAAGAGAAACATTGTGAAGCAGAATTAAGGCTATGCTTCGTTTATTACAGGGTTTACCTCTCCCGGCTCGGGATCTATTACAAGGAGGCGCAGTTTATAGCATCGAAGCGAAGTGAATTATTCGGATTGACGGACTTTTTGGCTAACTGTGGAGGACTGCTGGGACTTTGTATGGGCGTTAGTTTGCTGAGTTTGGTCGAACTGGTGTACTTTTGCTCGGTTCGGCCGTTTATGGTACGGCGAAAGGAGAGGACTCCAATGGACGGAAAACAATTACCGGCCATTAGTTTTGTATCAATTGCAATTGGGAACGATTGAATTAGATCCAAGATTCTCAACACAGGATCCACAGATCTCTGGAAGTCCATAGAGTAGTTACTGGGTATCCAGGATGAAGAATACCTTCTACAAATGGACTGTCAAGCTTTTCTTCGTAGCAAAATTACAATGCATGACACATAAAAAATTGAGTTTAAATCTTATGTATATTCTAAGTATGTATTGTATGATTCTGACCCATTCCAAATAAATGCTTAGGATTACAAAAATCAGTGCAAAGGTGTAAGTAGCGGTTTGCCCACTACTCGGGTTCTACCTCTCGGCTGAACGCAACGCTTAATCCAAGGGGTAATTACATCAACCCTGCAGGCAGGCATGGGAAAATTCACTCATTCGTTTGATTGCATCTGATAGCCATTCATCCTTGGTTCAGCCGCACACAATCGTCATAGTGAGCATGGAGCAACGAACCATGAGAGAATGCGATGAATCCTCTCTCAACCACCATGTTTGTGCACTCCGAACGGTCAGCGAACGCACTATGTAAGTGAGTGGTTAAAAAAATACTTGAAACGAACCGAACGTCAGCAAACAGGCAGGACTTCAATTCTGGATGAATCAAAATTCGCTCACTCATCGAATGCATTTGTTGACTCATTGAGAGGGTTCCTTGTATGTAATTCCAATAATAAGTATGAGGCGCTGTATATATCGTTTACGCAGAGCTGTAGGAATTAGATTTTTCTTAAAACTTCTTGTTCGGCTCGGAAGCCTTTTGGTGATTATAAGCCGGGAAATTACATGAAAATATAGCACAGTTTGAATACTGTGTCTGTGACATATGACGTCTATAATAATCATTGCTTCATAGGCAAGGACTGGACGTCGCTTTTGGGAATGATTTGAGATAGTATCGTCGCATTCGGAAAGCGATAGAAATTGTTAAATTTAAAATTAATTCTTTTAAAAGGCTAACGCGATGTTTATATAAACAAATTCATTATACCGCTACGGAGCTTAATTTCCTCACCCTTCGTAGTAGCAATAGCACAGCTGTTTATTATAGTAAATTAAGAGTAAAAACGAAATTAAAGTTTGTTTTGCTATTGTTAAGATTATATTGATTTGTAGACAGAGCTGCGCTAAATAAATTTAAGTGTTGGATACGTTGTACATAAAAACGTATTGACTCCAAAAATACGTCTGTTGAACTTTTTTTTCATAACTAGTTTGTCGGGATAATGACGGATATCAATATTTTTGTAATTATCTTTGTTTTTGGAACGAGTTTGACGAGTGGGTTTTGAAATACCGTCATCGGTGATTACTTTACGCCAAAAATAGAACGTTTTGTACATTACACTCAAGAACTACGATCACGCAACTTCAAATTTGAAACTGTTCGATGTTTTACATATGGCACAAGTACCTCCAAAGTCATTGAAAAGAACTTTTGGAAAATCAAGATTGAACGTGAAATCTAAAGAGCTAAAATTGGCGTAAAGTCACCCCCACAAGGGGGCTACTTTACGTCAAATTTTTTTTCGCAAAATCATGGTAACTCCTTGATTTATTGTTATTGATTATGCTCGTTATTTATGTGTGAAAGCAAATGAATGTAGTGCTCGTAAAAATAAAAGGGTGTGTTCAAAAACTGCGTACCACGCATCCAATAACCTTGTTTTGGAGAGTCGATAAGTCCTACAATGAAAAAAGCAAGCCGAGAAAAAAGCTCTACATGATATACTTGATATTGATGATATTTAGCCTTAAGAATTAGACCACCTTGTTTTAGTATTTTCTAAAAGTAGTTTTAATTGTGTTACGGAGTGCAAAGGCTTTTCCAACAGAAACGTTTTAATGGTCAGGTCAGTTCATCCATCTTTTATGACATATCCATTTATAATATGACGAATTTCGCACCAACTCGAACAAATGTTGGCAGCACCCTCTCAGATTTTAATGAAACTTTCTGTACATGAGAAATTTGTCACAAAAAGCCACTTTGCATACTTTTTTTTCCAAAAATAATCTAGACAAGCTTTTGAGAGGGTCAAACTTTTTTAACCAATTTTTTTCAAATGGCTATTGTCTAAAAATGATAAATCCTACAAAAAAATGTTGTAGGAGTTATTTTCGCAAAATTAGTCATTAATTGGGCATTTAGTAGTCATTAGTTGGGCATTAGTATTTGAAACAAACTTTTCCTTGTCCAACCTGATTTTTTTAGTGTATTTTTGTCGAAAACTAAAGTAATGAAAGTCATAATCATCTCAGAATCTAATAAAACTCAGTTTGTCAATAGATATTGTCCAATTTAGCAATTAAGCGTGTTTATACGCGATTAAAGAGTTTTTAAACTATATGGGGTTACCTCGATCGGTAGTTACCGAAGAAGCTAGTTTCATTCCAGTAAAGCACATTCAGAATTTAAGCTGGCTTGAGGTTTCTGTCAGAATTTCGAATCAAATAAAACAACCGATCGCGGCTCATCGCTTCATTTAAAACTGATTGTGGCTGGTTTGACTAGGATTTAATAGTATTTACAGGTATGTTCCGTTGGGATCATTTTAGATGTTTTGATGCATTTTTTTCAAATTTACCCTTTGGTCGTTATAACACCTCGTACACTATTTTTGAACTTTATAACCTTGAATGTCATGTACGTCATGATATCCAAAGCCATTGTTTAATATTGTGGTTGTAGTTGAAAACTGGAAAATCCAACCAGACACAATCGTATTTTCTTTTGTTTTTAGCAATAGAACACACTACTCCCGACGTCGTGAATTAGCATTGAACAAAAGAGAAAAAAATTGTCGCTGATAGGATTTTCCAGTTTTCAACTGTAACGATAATATTTTAACTGCACAAAAGATAGACAGCTTAATGAATAGGGGAATTGGGGGCAAGTCCGATACCGTGGGTAAGCCCGACACCCCATAACTTTTCCCAGATATCAAATTTTAAATCATACAATAATAACAGGATATCATTAGTACGATTATTTTGAGTATTTCGAGACACATATATGCCATATAGATTCATCCAACGTCACAAAATAAACAAAATATGCGAAAGCAAAGTTGATGCGCACTTGGATGTTATTTTTAGTTGAAACATTTCAAGGTTTTAACAGCACAAAAGTTTTGAGAATTACCAGTATTTTGCCGCACATTCTAATCTATTCTGCCGGATTGTTGATCAACAGAGTTCCGAAAAATCATAACACGAACCGGATAGCTCACTACAAAAGGGTATGTTACTTCTAAGTGAATGAATCTTAGTAACAGGAGATATATTCTTCTTGCAGAACGGATCTTACTTCTTAGAATGGCTTCACAAGCGGTAATAAAGCTAGAAAAGATTAATGGAGAAAACCAAGTGTTGAACATTATTTATTCACACCACACATTCGTATGCTTTTCCTCTTGCTACGCGATGATATTCCAGAAAGCATGCATTTGCATCACACATACTCATATACACATAATTACACTTTATCACACATACACAACACATTTTTAATGAAAAATTGGACAAAAAGAAAGCTAACAAGGGTGTCGCTCTTGCCACTTCGGGGTGTCGGTCTTACCCGCAGCGTTTTTAAAATGTTATTTTTCTCCCTTTGGCAACCAATAATTTTTAATGAATCCAATTTTTTGAAACACTGAAAAAAATATATCTTGTTAAGAACCATCTAAACAAGCATTATGCACAGAATATACAATTTTTGGAGAATCGTGGTATTTTAGAAAAATGATTGCACTTAGGGTGTCGGACTTGCCCCCGATTCCCCTACTGAAATAGTAAAAAGTACTTCAACATGATACAGACGAAATAAAGTCAGTAACTTGTAGGTCACGCTAGCCGTTAAACGATAAGCTTGCGTATGTAAAAATTAAAAATCCTGCATCTTGAGCTATTTTACCTTTGCACTTCTACCCATATATTACCTCTACAAAGGATAGAAAACCGATTGAACGATTCAATGATTGGATATGATGATTGAATCAAGATTAGGCTCATCGAGTGGCTCGCAAACCAAAACAATAATATTCCAATCTGATTCACTCACGTCCAAACATCATTCTTAGAAAATATTGAGAGAATGAGAGGCTCTCCGACTTAGAACGAACGGGAGTCAATTGAGTGCCGCACAGCTGCTATCGTTAATGAGCTTTGCAACAAGCTCAGTGTATACTTCCTGGCGTTTACTTCGTGAGACAAACACAACGGTTGGTAGCATGAGATGTATCAGAAGATGAATACAGATGAATGAATTTCGAATGTATTTTTCCCATACCTGCCTGCAGGGGCATTTTCTATTTGAGGTGCACTTACATATTAATTTTCGAGAAATGGTTAGTTCACTATCGAGTAAATTTACAAAATATTTTTGGAATCGAATTCCTTGCTTTACGCAGACATATTCTCATTCCCCGATGTTCAAAATCGGCTTACTTTCGCCTGTAAATATCAGTAAAGCGGTCTAGTTTTTAAATATTGAAAATTGGTAAGTGAGGAATAAAGATATAAAATGTTTAATATCTCCGCCGTTCCTGAACGAATTTTGACAATCACCTATATTTCAGAATTGAAATAACATATCGAAAAACAAAAATAATAGTGTCGAATGGTCACGTTAGACTGTTTATTTGAAACTAGTTTCATTAAGATCGGTTCAGCCATTGCTGTAATACACTAAGGTTTTTTTTACACGGTTTTTTTTGCACGGTTTTTCTTATACGGCTTTTTTGCACGATTTTCGTAATTAACACGGTTTTTCGCAAAAATATTCTAAGTCCTTTTAAAGGCAAAAGACTTCGACGATTTTTGATCAAGTTTTTTTTTGCACGGATTTTGCAGTCCTATTGAAGGCAAATGACTTAAACGATTTTTAATCAAGTTTTTAGCGCGGATTCCGGTTCAAAGAAATTCTCTAAACCCCATCAACATGGGTATTTTTGGAACGGAATTGAAGAGTGGACGTCAGATATAGATGTTTTAGACTTTTTGAAAACCAAGATGGCGACTTCCGGTTCAAAGAAAATCTCTAAACCCCATCAACATGGGTATTTTTGGAACGGGATTGATGATTGTACGTCAGATATCGATGTTTAAGGCCATTTTGAAAACCAAGATGGCGACTTCCGGTTCAGTGGAATTCTCTAAAACTATCAATATGGGTATTTTTGGAACGGAATTGAAGAGTGGACGTCAGATATAGATGTTTAAGGCTATTTTGAAAACCAAGATGGTGACTTCCGGTTCAATGGAATTCTCTAAACCCCATCAACATGGGTATTTTTGGAACGGGATTGATGAGTGGACGTCAGATATCGATGTCTGTGGCCATTTTGAAAACCAAGTAGGTAACTTTCGCTTTGGCGGAATTCTTTAAAACTCAATCAATATGGTTAATTCCGGAATGGTTTTCATGAGTAGGTGGTAGCGATCGATGTTTGGCGCCGTTTTGAAATCCGAGATGGCGACATCCGATTTAGTGAAATTCTCAATAACCAAATCAATGCACGAAAAAAACGCCAAAAATAAAAATGTAGGCTTCAGAATAAATCCGTAAGCTTAAGGTCGGGTTTAGTTTTAGCAATATTTTTTAAAGAGAATGCCGAAAAAGCAGCAAATGACCCTAAGGTGTGTGTGTATGTCACCAAAAATAAAACTTTGAACTCCAAAACAAAATTGAACGTTCCAGGTTCCTGATGCCTAATTAAGGTTGATCAATGAAGTAGAATCACCAGATAATCTTAAAAGACGCCGTCAAGAAAAGAAGAACGAAAAGATGAAAACAAAAAAGAATGGAAACCCTAGAAAGTTCATTTTATATTATTTAGCCATTTTTCAGATAATGGGATTTTCAAAAACAATTCATAACTTTCTGATACAATGGTACTAAAATTCGTACAATTCAATTTATTCATTTACTTCATTCAAAATGATTTTCAATTTCATTCTAAATAGTCAATTTTGTCCGTTTCTTCATTTCATAGAAGTCATTCGTATTGTTTATTTTATTCATTTTGAATATTTGAATAATTTAAGTGTATGATCATTGCGTGTTAATTATTTATTTCATTCAGCATTGTTATTAATTTTGTTCATTTGGGTTCATGTTAACTATTTTATTCGTTTCATTATTTGGATTCTTTCTGATCAGTTTATTTTTTTCGTGCATTTTATTTATGTCATTCAGTTAACTTATTTTATTCACTGCTTTCATTCTATGCATTCTATTTGTTTTTATTCCAGTTCAACATGTATGTTTCAGTTTCTTCATTTTAATAATCTGATTATTTTTCAGTTTTATTGATTTCATCAAAATTATTTATTTCACACAATTTATTTTTTTCTATAAATGTATAACTTCGCTTAATTTTATTTAATTCATTTTGTCCTGCATTTTACCAATTCTATTCGTTTTGTTTATTTGATTTCTTTGTTTTCGTCTAATTCAATTCATTAATTTTTTGTTTTATTAATTTTATTCAATTCATTCATTCCAATCATTATATTCATTTTATCCATTTCATTTGTTTGATTCATTGTATTCGCTGGATTCATTAAATTCATTCGATCCACTTGATTCATTCGATTCATTTGATTCAATTGATTCATTTGATTCATTTCATTCATTTGATTCATTTGATTCATTTGATTCATTTGATTCATTTGATTCATTTGATTCATTTGATTCATTTGATTCATTTGATTCATTTGATTCATTTGATTCATTTGATTCATTTGATTCATTTGATTCATTTGATTCATTTGATTCGTTTGATTCGTTTGATTCGTTTGATTCGTTTGATTCATTTGATTCATTTGATTCATTCGATTCATTTGATTCATTTGATTCATTTGATTCATTTGATTCATTTGATTCATTTGATTCATTTGATTCATTTGATTCATTTGATTCATTTGATTCATTTGATTCATTTGATTCATTTGATTCATTTGATTCATTTGATTCATTTGATTCATTTGATTCATTTGATTCATTTGATTCATTTGATTCATTTGATTCATTTGATTCATTTGATTCATTTGATTCATTTGATTCATTTGATTCATTTGATTCATTTGATTCATTTGATTCATTTGATTCATTTGATTCATTTGATTCATTTGATTCATTTGATTCATTTGATTCATTTGATTCATTTGATTCATTTGATTCATTTGATTCATTTGATTCATTTGATTCGTTTGATTCATTTGATTCATTTCATGATAATTTATTTTATTCGATTTGTTAGTTTGAGTCAATTTAATTTATTCAATTAGTTTTATAACTATTTTTAAATATTGCCTAATTTTCCATTTAATGAGCGAATCTAATTTGATTTATGTATTTCATTAATTTTATTTATATTATTTTTTTTATTCATTTTATGAATTTTTAAGCCTTTTTTTCGTTTTTCGCCCCTTTTTTTATTTTGTTCGTTTTATTGATTTTTGATAGTTTATTCAGTTTATTCGAGGTTTTATTCGTGCAGACAAGAAACTGTTGTGTGCCTACTTCGCGTAAATTCTGCAAACTAATAAATGATCCAACAGTGATATGTGTAAGAAATGTCTCATCTCACTGCTAGGTGGATTAAGTTGGTTTTTCTTTTCTAAGCGCTCTTGGAACGGTTCCAGTGGTGGTGGTTTTCGTAATAACTTTCGCCATTTTCAAATATTTGTTACGTTTTACTTGAATTTCTTTAGTGTTTATGCATGAAAGATTTCAGTCATAATTTAGACCCAAGAATTTGACTTAACCAGGCCGATCTAAATCCAATCCATTAGAATTGATAAAATAATTATTATTTGGTTTAAGAAACAATGGTTTATGGGCCAGACATCGCCCTAATCCCATTTCGAAAATTCTCGTAGGTTTTTGCCTTTCTCAATAGAAAGGTATTGCAATTGCTCTGAAAACCGACTTTTTAACGGAGGCCCGGAGGGCCGAGTGACATATACCATTCGATTCAGTTCGTCGAGTTCGGCAAATGTCTGTGTGTGTATGTATGTGTGTATGTATGTATGTGTGTGTATGTGACCAAAAATGTCACTCATTTTTCTCAGAGATGGCTGAACCGATTTTGACAAACTTAGTCTCAAATGAAAGGTGCAACGTTTCCATAGGCTGCTATTGAATTTCTAATGGATCCGACTTCCGGTTCCGGATTTACAGGGTGATAAGTACGAACACGCAGAAAATGTCGATTTTAATAAATTCTGCAATGAATGTATAAAGGTGAAAAATTTTCCAAAATACGACCACAACTGCTTCGATTTGTAGTATTAGGTCACTAACATCCATTCAAAGTCTATTTGGCCACATTGGCCACCGTCCCCGGTTCCGGTAGCCCCGGCGGAAGTATCTAAATTCAGAATAACAGTCACATCGGTTTCTCGGAGATGGCTAGACCGATTCGACTAAACTTGGCCTCAAATGAAAGGTATTGCGTCCCCGTAAATGGCTATTTAATTTCATCCCGATCCGACTTCCGGTTCCGGAGTTACAGGTTGTGGCGTGCGATCACATAGCAAATTGTGATTCAAACCGATACTCCGATGAAAGCAAAAAAGGTAAAAATTTCGCTAAAATGTCTCTCAAACAACTTAAATTTGCTGTTCTAGGTCACCGACGGCCAACCAAACTTTCGTTGACTACATTGACCACCATAAACGGTTCCGGAAGTGCCCGGGAAAAGCGGCCATCTTTCAAAATTTACGAACTCACATCAGTTTCCCGGAAATGGTTGGGCCGATTTTCACAAACTTAGTCCCAAATGATAGCTATAATATCCCCATAGATGTCTATAAAATTTCGTACGGATCGCTTATATGGTTCCGGAAATATAGACTAAACCGTCCGGTCACATATGAAATTCCCATATAAGCCGGAACTCAAATTTTTTTTTTTCAAAGGGGGGACCTCATGAAATTTCAGAAATAGAATTCGTATTTTTGATGCCAAACATCTTTAAAATGCATGAAACGTCGAGATTTTATGTTATCTCGAAAAAAATTTTTTTTATAAAAATCGACTTTTTGGGACTTTGCCGATTTTGCACCTTTTTGCCTTTCTCAATAGAAAGGTATTGCAATTGCTCTGAAAACCGACTTTTTAACGGAGGCCCGGAGGGCCGAGTGACATATACCATTCGATTCAGTTCGTCGAGTTCGGCAAATGTCTGTGTGTGTGTATGTATGTGTGTATGTATGTATGTGTGTGTATGTGACCAAAAATGTCACTCCGTTTTCTCAGAGATGGCTGAACCGATTTTGACAAACTTAGTCTCAAATGAAAAGTGCAACGTTTCCATAGGCTGCTATTGAATTTCTAATGGATCCGACTTCCGGTTCCGGATTTACAGGGTGGTAAGTACGAACACGCAGAAAATGTCGATTTTAATAAATTCTGCAATGAATGTATAAAGGTGAAAAATTTTCCAAAATACGACCACAACTGCTTCGATTTGTAGTATTAGGTCACTAACATCCATTCAAAGTCTATTTGGCCACATTGGCCACCGTCCCCGGTTCCGGTAGCCCCGGCGGAAGTATCTAAATTCAGAATAACAGTCACATCGGTTTCTCGGAGATGGCTAGACCGATTCGACTAAACTTGGCCTCAAATGAAAGGTATTGCGTCCCCGTAAATAGCTATTTAATTTCATCCCGATACGACTTCCGGTTCCGGAGTTACAGGTTGTGGCGTGCGATCACATAGCAAATTGTGATTCAAACCGATACTCCGATGAAAGCAAAAAAGGTAAAAATTTCACTAAAATGTCTCTCAAACAACTTAAATTTGCTGTTCTAGGTCACCGACGGCCAACCAAACTTTCGTTGACTACATTGACCACCATAGACGGTTCCGGAAGTGCCCGGGAAAAGCGGCCATCTTTCAAAATTTACGAACTCACATCAGTTTCCCGGAAATGGTTGGGCCGATTTTCACAAACTTAGTCCCAAATGATAGCTATAATATCCCCATAGATGTCTATAAAATTTCGTACGGATCGCTTATATGGTTCCGGAAATATAGACTAAACCGTCCGGTCACATATGAAATTCCCATATAAGCCGGAACTCAAATTTTTTTTTTCAAAGGGGGGACCTCATGAAATTTCAGAAATCGAATTCGTATTTTTGATGCCAAACATCTTTAAAATGCATGAAACGTCGAGATTTTATGTTATCTCGAAAAATTTTTTTTTATAAAAATCGACTTTTTGGGACTTTGCCGATTTTGCACCTTTTTGCCTTTCTCATATAAAGAAAGGCTATGCAATCACTGTAAAAATCGACTTTTTAACCGAGGCCCGGAGGGCCGAGTGTCATACACCATTCGATTCAGTTCGTCGAGATCGGCAAATGTCTGTGTGTGTGTATGTATGTGTGTGTGTATGTGTGTGTGTATGTGTGTGTGTGTGTATGTAACGGACAAATTCTCATTCGTGTTTCTCAGCAATGGCTGAACCGATCTTATCCAAACCAATTTTAAATGAAAGAACTAAAAAACAGTATGAACGCTATTAATTTGTTTTTGATTCTGATGTTTAGTTTTTAAGATATGAATGCTTGAATGCGTAAAAATGGCGTTTTTGCAGTTTTTTTTAAATTATCTGCCGGAATTGACAATATAGATTAATAATTTTTATGTTTTTAGACAGCTTTAACGAATACCTTTCGAACAAGCTATAGATTGTTGAAATCGGACTATTATCAAAAGAGATATTTAACATTAAATGCGGACGAAAGAATTCTATCATTTCCCATTGCCAGAAATATCACCAAAAACATGTAATCTATTATTAACGCCAAAACGGCTTATTTTAGGTCAATAGTATCTTCGGAGAATTTAATGGAGGTAATATGCTCTTTCTTTTGGTATTGTGCTTTTGCTGATTAATCCCCCTATGAGTGAGATATTTTCTCAAATTTTCTTGGAAGTGATTATAACGAAATGATGCCTTCAGCAAATTTGTAGCTCTTACTTTTGCGAATAACTTTACTGAAGACTTCAAATATCTATTTTGAATACTTTAAAAGTTATGGCTTGTTGTTTGTGGATTACTCTTCGTCGCCTATTTATTGTTCAATATAGTAATAATCCATTGAAATAAGCCAAACATTATTTCGATAAATCGAATTTTGTATTTCATTTTTCTATCTACAACCGCTAGAAATAATCACCGAACACTTCCAAGTTGTCTGGAAGGAACTTGATAACTTATCAGTGCAAAAATGTTCATTTGTGCGAACCTTCTGACTGCAATTTTTCTAACTTATGACCATCGGATCGATCTGAAACCTTTCGGAAAATGAAAAGCGAAATAAATAACTCCAAGCAACGGCGTAGCCAAGAGAATGTTTTAACACCATACACCCCCCCACCACACCCAAAAAAAATATTGGATTGGAGTTGAAAATTTATTGATGCAAACTGATTTAATTCAATATTACTATAACATTATCTGATCCGTAGATTGATAACCTGTTGTTGTAAACATCATGAGGACTTTTGATAAATTGTCGTAATGGGGTCCTGATATGTAACTAATCTATTGGTCTTGATTTCACAGTTGTCTAATAGCATCAATATCAAATTCATGCCTGAAAACATTCCAATAGAAAATTCCAGAGTTCTGTAATCAATCATAATCCTTAGATTTCTTTTCAAATTTTCAGCTTTTTTCCTACACAATATTACGAAAGCTTATTACACAATTTTTCCTAATAGGTTTGTGAAAATTATAAACTATTTGAAATTTTTTAATAGTTTTATTTTTTATTTAACCGTGATTTTTTAATAAATAGTGATCATCGCTTCACAACGTAGTCTATTTTTCATGGTTTGCGGTGAGCACGAACTCTCGAATTGCTGAACTGAAAATTATGGAATAGAAATTAATTTTTAGTATTCTTTACAGACCCGCTGGTGCCCTAAGACGATTTCGCTAGATTTTTAGAGCACTGTGCACTAGACTGCCCAGAAATTTTTGAAAACTCAATCGGCCCACCACTGAGTCGATTCCTAGTCCCACCAGGAGTACTTGTACCAAATTTGAAGCAAATCGGACAAGTCTAACTACCGGACCAACGTGCCTGAAGTTTATATTGGATTTTTCAACAATTTACATGGAGAAAACTCACTAGCTCGTATTTTCGCCGCTAGGTGGCGCTGTATACAACGTATTATCACTGTAAGTGAAAATAAGAAAGATATTTTAATTATCTACAACTTTGTCGAAGACTGCTAGTAAATCCGGCTATGTTAAAAGAAGTTATTAAACTTTTAACGAAGTGATGTCTGAGTCAGTTTTGCATGGGGCCTAGCAGTTCATGATTGTGTATCAGTACTCGACTCCCGCGAACTATATATTTTGTGAAATAATGGTTAGATTTAGCCGAATAGTACGTTTACAAGAATTATAGTAAATAATACGAGTTATGTTTTGGTTGGAAAATTTTAGTTCCACCTGTGACCGCATAGAGGGCGCCACTACTAACTTTTCATAGAAGAGAGATAGAGTATCAAGATGTTCAGAAGAAATACTGGAAAATGCCTGTTCTATAACTTTGTAGAAGACACCAAATTTCTATCTCTCTCCGTTGAAAAGTTAGTGTTGGCGCCCTCTATGCGGTAACAGGTGGAACTAAAATTTTCTAATCAAAGCATGACTCGTATTATTTACTATAATTCTTCTGAACATACCATTGAGCTAAACCTAACGATTATTTCACAAAAATGTTTAGTTCGTGTGAATCGACTACTGATACACAACCATGCACTATTAGGCCCCATGCAAAACTGACTCAGACATCACTTCGTTAAAAGTTTAATAACTTCTTTTAACAAAGTCGGATTTACTTGCAGTCTTCGACAAAGTTGTAGACAATTCAATTATCCTTCTTATTTTCACTTACAGTGATAATACGATGCATACAGTGCCACCTAGCGGCGAAAATGCGTGCTGGTGGGTTTTCTCCATGTAAATTGTTGAAAATTCCCATACAAATTTCAGGCCCGTTGGTCCGGTAGTTAGACTTGTCCGATTTGCTTCAAATTTGGTGCAAGTACTCCTGGTGGGACTAGGAATCGACGCAGAGGTGGGCCGATAGGGGTCATTTTTTTCCTGTCACCCTACTGTGCACCCAGTGCATTAACGCAAGTGACGGAAGGTTATCGAAAAGTTTCGTGAAAATGAAAATTCCAGTAATGATGATGATTTTCCCAAACGGTTCGTTTTCGTGTGGTTTTTATTTGTTCTTTTGCATTAGGATTAGCGATAATAATTCAAATCAAGAATACTACTGGGAAGTCACCTTTAGAAAAAGTCGATGTCGAAGTAAAATTTGAAACTATGCACGCATGTACTTCAGAGATAGCGTGATATCAGGAGCTGCGATTTCATTTCAACGCTTTTTTTGTGAAAAGGGCGATACTTACAAATGTAAACATAGGGCTTTTTTCTTACATGCGAATGAGGGCTTTGAAACGCAACAAATTAACCTAAAAATTTTGATTCTACGATATTGCTTTCTTAAACTACAGCAAAAAATACAACGGGCGAAACTGTATTTTTGTTTGTTTATTTAAAGTTTCGCCCTCCACGCTCCATGCAAACAAACAGGGCGATACTTTTTTTTGCTAGCAGTTTAGAGGCGAAACTGTTATTTTCGTATTTTTTAGGATTATCAAACTGATACCAGCTGTAAATAGTAACAATGATCTCTATTGAAAAAACCCCGACGAAATCGGTGGTTTAAAACGGTAGTTATTGTAAAAAAACGTAAGGGTGATACTTCAATGCTGATAGATGGGACCGAAAAAGTAAAAAATCGCCAAAGGGGCGATACTATCATTTTGTCAATTTCAATAGCAAAAACAAATTTTAATTTAATAATTTCAAATACTTTATGAAGTTTTGGGTTTCGATCACTGAATCATGCAAGCTAGGATGTCAAAAAACACAATAGTTCTTAAATAGGAAATAAAACCAAGTCTGGAAATATTCACTGTTGATTTTCTTTGAATGGTATCACTGCTAGTATCGCCCTTTTCAAGAAAAAGCGTTGATTTCTCAGTTCTCAGTCGCGTTGGAAATTTGAGTAAAATATAAACTTCAAATCGATTAAAAAAAAATCGTTTTTTTTGTTTCAGTACAATATATAACCCCTTTAGGAAAATTCAGTTTTCCCACCACAATATAGATATTTTATTAACAGAGCATTAACAATAATTCGTTGGTATGTCTATTTTATGGGCCATTTTTTCGCTTTCCCATTGATTTGGTTTGAGATTCCTAGCACTGATGTTGTCCTGTGCTGATTTGAGCGATTCTCTGAGTCCTGCCACTATCCCATGTAGTATGTGTTATCAAAAACATCGCGAAGCATCAAGTTCTAAATGCTCTCAAACGATATAATATCCGAAGAGTGATAAGAGTTATAAGAAATGTCTCATCACACTGTTAGGTGGATTAAACACGTTTTTTTATTATTATCCACAAAATCGGAAATCGTCATCTTTAGTTTCAAAATGCCATCTGACTTCGATCTCGGGCATCTACGTGCCAATCCCGTTCCGAAAGCACTAATATTGACTGAATTATTGAGAATTCCGCTGAACCTAAAGTCGCCATCTTGATGTTCAAAAGGAATCTCCAAGACCAGTCGTTATCCCTCATTCTGTAATTTTCTAAGTTTTTTACTTTCAAAAGAATATAGATTCTTTCCGCCAAAACCGTGTTTATTGCGCATTTTGTAGTTGCATTAACACTGTTTTTTTTTAAACGAAGTCCGCAATTATCGCGGTGATTTGCACTTTTTATACGGTATGTATCACCCGTGTAAAAAAAACCTAGTGTATATGTATTTTCGGTAAGTTGAAATCTTGGATCTTAAAATGGCTTCAGATGTAGACATCTGGAAACTGCTTAGTCATCCGGTTCCAACACATTCCATATTGTCTCAGCTATTACAAAATATCTTCGGGCATTGATCTCTATTATACACTTATCAAGCCCGTTCCGACAATACCCATATTGATTGGGTTTTAGAGAATTTCACTTAACCGAAAGGTGCCATCTTAGTTTTCAAAATGATGTCAGGCATCGACATTTGGCGTCTAGGCGTTAATCCTGTTCTGAAAACACCCATATCCTTGAAGTGCCGACTTCAATCTTCAAGATTCGTCTACATTGTTCAAAAATTTTCTAAGTTTTTTGTACATATTTAAAAAGACTTAGAATGAATGCAGAAACCGTGGTATGTAATTGCGAAATCCGTGCAAACAAAATTCAAAAATCGTTCAAAGTCTTTTGCATTCAATGTAACGCAGTATTTTTTTACACGGATTTTGAAATTAACGCGTTTTTTTGCACGGATTCCGGAATTACCGCAGTTTTTTTACACGTTTTACGCAATTAACACGGTTTTTACATTTCTTATAAAAGAAATGTATAGAATTCGCTCAAACTTTCAAGATTTTTTCCGAGGCCCGGAGGGCCGAGTCTTATATACCAATCGACTCAGCTCGACGATTTGGGACAATGTCTGTGTGTGTGTGTGTCTGTGTGTGTGTGTATGTAACGGACAAATTCTCAGTCGTGTTTCTCAGCAATGGCTGAACTGATCTTATCCAAACCAATTTTAAATGAAAGAACTAAAAAACAGTATGAACGCTATTAATTTGTTTTTGATTCTGATGTTTAGTTTCCAAGATATGAATGTTTGAATGCGTAAAAACGGCGTTTTTTGCAGTTTTTTTGAATTATCTGCCGAAATTGACAATATAGATTAACAATTTATATGTTTTCAGACAGCTTTAACGAATACCTTTCGAACAAGCTATAGATTGTCGAAATCGGACTATTATAAAAAGAGATATTTAACATTAAATGCGGACGAAAGATTTTTATCATTTCCCATTGCCAGAAATATGACCAAAAACATGTAATCTATTATTAACGCCAAAACGGCTTATTTTAGGTGAATAGTATCTTCGGAGAATTTAATGGAGGCAATATGCCCTTTCTTTTGGTATAGTGCTTTTGCTGATTAATCTCCCTATGAGTGAGATATTTTCATAAATTTTTTTGGAAGTGATTATATCGAAATGATGCCTTCAGCAAATTTGTAGCTCTTACTTTTGCGAATAACTTTACTGAAGACTTCAATTATCTATTTTGAATACTTTAAAAGTTATGGCTTGTTGTTTGTGGATTACCTTTTGTCGCCTATTTATTGTTCAATATAGTAATAATCCATTGAAATAAGCCAAACATTATTACGATAAAACGAATTTTGTATTTCATTTTTCTGTCTATAACCGCTAGAAATAATCACCGAACACCTTCAAGTTGTCTGGAAGGAACTTGATAACTTATCAGTGCAAAAATGTTCATTTGTACGAACCTTCTGACTGCAATTTTTCTAACTTATAACCATCGGATCGATCTGAAACCTTTCGGAAAATGAAAAGCGAAATAAATAACTCCAAGCAACGGCGTAGCCAAGAGAAGGTTTTGGGGTTTAATACCATACAACCCCCCTCCCCCCCACCACAACCAAAAAAAATAATGGATTGAAGTTGAAAATTTATTGATGCAGACTGATTTAATTCAATATTACAATAACAATTATCTGATCCGTAGATTGATAACCTGTTGTTTTAAACATCATGAGGACTTTTGATAAATTGTCGGAATGGGGTCCTGATATGTAACTGATCTATTGGTCTTGATTTCACAGTTGTCTAATAGCATCAATATCAAATTCCTGCATGAAAACATTCCAATAGAAAATTCCAGAGTTCTGTAATCAATCATAATCCTCAGATTTCTTTTCAAATTGAGCTCGCTTTTGTAGAGATGTACTGTAATAAGGGTCTTTATTTAATAGGAATCGAAGTTAAAATTGATTTAATGTCTATGAAACATAGAACTGCTCACCAAAAAATGCATAACTTTCAACATTTGCTAAAAATGTTTTTGCCTTTCTCATGCACTCTAAAATTCATCAATCTAATCCCGACCCGGAGGGCCAAGTGTTATATGCCAATCGACTCAGTTCGTCGAGATCGGAAAATGTCTGTGTGTATGTATGTGTGTGTATATGTGTATGTGGAAAAAAATGTGACCTCGGTTTCTCAGAGATGGCTGGACCGATTTGCACAAAGTTAGTCTCAAATGAAAGGTACAACTTTCCCATCGGCTGCAATTGATTTTTTTTATTGATTAGACTTCCGGTTCCAGAGTTACGAGTTGAAGAGTGCAATCACACATCAAATTCCCATATAAACTGAAATGAAACATTTGCAAAATCAAATTTGTATTTTTGATGCCAAATGACTTTAAAATGCATGAAACATTGAGATTTGATGTAAACTCGAAAAAAACAATGTTTGACAAAAATTGACTTTTTTGGACTTTTGCACATTTTTGCATTTCTCATATAGAAAGGTTATGCAATCACTCTAAAAATCGACAATCATACCGGCCCGGAGGGAGTATGCAGTGAGGGGTTGCTACTTTAAAATTAAAACTAGTTTAAAATTTCTTAACAAGTTGAAAATTTTCGGCAGGACCCGGACCTCCCGGATCTTTCTCCATGATCCGCCGCTGGTTTCAAGCGATGTTTCAGTATCACATAGTATCTCAAGATTATGGCTGTTGATCCATTGTATGTATGTGCAAATCGTACTGAACATGTACTATTCATTTCCACCATTGTATTGAACATAATCAGCCATGGAATCGTAGTCTGGACAAATGAGAAAAGCACAATTGCACCACTAGGTGGATTAAAACAGGTTTTTATTTTGGGAATGCGTCGAGTTGAGACGAAAACGTAATATGATTAATAACGAGGATAACACTTTCCGAATGTAGAGAGAAATTTATGAAAAATTACCATTTCCATTCGACTCTAGCAGGTCCTGATCGATTTTGATGAGCATTTGATTTTTGTTGTATGGCCATTTATATGTATAGGTCAAATGCTCAAAAACGGTAATTTAAGGTCAAGATAGCATCATTTTGAAACCGCCAATTTCGGAGGTTTAGTATCTTCGATGAGTTTTACAAACGTTAAACAGCGCATCATTCGATAAAATAATTTTGACGGTATATCGTCCAAGAAGTATTTATGGTGAATTTTCTCAGGTTAATATTCATGACTACAATAAAGTCTCAACAAATTCGCTAAAGACACGAAATCTGTTACTATTTTCTGAAAAATTAATTCTGCATAATTTAAAAACTTCAAAAATTACGGTTTCGGAATTATGCCGTTTGGATAGTATGATCGATTTTCATCAAACCCTCACCAAACCGAATTTCTGACTACGCCACTGACTTCAAGTAAGTAGAAACAAAGTCTTTCTACGATCGTTCACAAGAAACTTCTTCGAATGCTGAATATCTATTATAATAAATTGAAACCCCGATTTTATCAGCCAAATATGAACACATGTTTGATGGGCTCTAGCAGACGAACAAGACTGAATTCGAGTAAATCCTTTCTTGAGTATGTTTCCTTATCATGAAGATGGAAATATGCAAAAATAAAAAGTTCATCATAATCAGAAATAGTTATCAGACCACATCAAGGGACGGGAAGAATATTTTAACAATTTCAGTTTATTATAAAAAAAATTGACCGATTTAGTCAATGTCCCTATTTTGTCAGCCTAAAATGCACCACGAGACTGATGAAAATGGGTCTTTATTGTATGTATTATTCACTGTGTTTCACATTAATAGGTACATTTCATTTTTGGGGATTTTTTATTGCTTCGAACTACAACAATTTTTAGGTAGTTTTCAAGGGACTATAGACTTTTTCCAAAATTTGGCGAACCTATTCCAATTCGTATACCAATTAATTGGTATACTTAAGGGTTTATATGTTGCAGATAGAGAAAAAACTGAAATTCTCAGCTTTTTTCCTACACAATATTACGAAAGCAATTTTACCTAATAAGTTTGTGAAAATTATAAACTATTTGAAATTTTTTAATAGTTTTATTTTTTATTTAACCGCGATTTTTTAATAAATAGTGACCAAATCAAGGAAGTCACCTTTAGAAAAAGTCGATGTCGAAGTAAAATTTGGAACTATGCACGCATGCACTTCGGAGATAGCGTGATATCAGAAGCTGCGATTTCATTTCAACGCTTTTTTGTGAAAAGGGCGATACTTACAATTGTAAACATAAGGCTTTTTTCATACATGCGAATGGGGGCTTTGAAACGCAACAAATTAACCTAAAAATTTGGATTCTACGATATTGCTTTCTTAAACTACGCAAAAAATACAACGGGCGAAACTGTATTGTTTATTTAAAGTTTCGCCCTCCACGCTCCATGCAAACAAACAGGGCGATACTTTTTTTGCTAGCAGTTTTGAGGCGAAACTGTTTTTTTCGTATTTTTTAGGAATATTAAGCTGATACCAGCTGTAAATAGTAACAATGATCGCTATTGAAAAAACCCGGACGAAATCGGTGGTGTAAAACGTTAGTTATTGTAAAAAAACGTAAGGGCGATACTTCAATGCTGATAGGTGGGACTGAAAAAGTAAACAATCGCCAAAGGGGCGATACTACCATTTTGTCAATTTGAATAGCAAAAACAAATTTTAATTTAATAATTTCAAATACTTTATAAAGTTTTGGGTTTCGATCACTGAATCATGCAATCAAGAATGTAAAAAAAAACACAATAGCTCCTAAATAGGAAATAAAACCAAGTCTGGAAATATTCACTGTTGATTTTCTTTGAATGGTATCACTGCTAGTATCGCCCTTTTCAAGAAAAAGCGTAGATTTCTTAGTTCTCAGTCGCGTTGGAAATTTGAGTAAAGTATAAACTTCAAAACAATAAAAAATCGATTTTTTTTGCTCAGTACAATATATAACCCCTTTAGGAAAATTCAGTTTTCCCACCTCAATGCATTGATTGAGGAATTTAGATATTTTATTAACAGAGCATTAGCAATAATTCGTTTGTATGTCTATTTTATGGGCCATTTTTTCGCTTTCCCATTGCTTTGGTTTGAGATTTCTAGCACTGATGTTGTCCTATGCTGATTTGAGCGATTCTCTGAGTCCTGCCACTATCCCATGTAGTATGTGTTATCAAAAACATCACGAAGCATCAACCTCTAAATGTTCTCAAACGATACAATATCCGAAGAGAGTGATAAGAGTTATAAGAAATGTCTCATCACACTGTTAGGTGGATTAAAAGCGTTTTTTACACGGATTTCGCAATCAACTCGGATTTTTTACACGGTTTTTTTTACACGGCACGTATCCCCCGTGTAAAAAAACCTTTGTGTAATTACATGACATTAGTGTACATACATACAGACACACACATATACAGACATTGTCCTAATTTGACGAGCTGAGTCGGTGCGTATATGAAACTCAGACCTCCGGATCTCAAAGTTTCAAAGATTGTGCCAATCTTATAAATTTGTTTTGCAAGAAATGAACAAATCCTTTGAATCACCAAAATAGTCCATTATTTGCAGAAAAAACTTCCGACTAAGGTAGTAGTCCATTTTTTTGTTTCAAGTAAAAATTACGGGCTGAATCTTGCGCGGAGTTTGAGTTGTCCGCAGCGAGTTGTTGCGCGATATTGTTTGTAAATCCTCCATTTTATTTTATTTTGGCGCTCAAAAAAATATATATTCAAAAATATGCAAAAGAATATTTGTTTCCCTTGATGTTTCCGTGTTAAAAACCACATTTTTATGAGCCACTAATGAGGAAGCCCTTAGGGGCTGATCCCTTGTGATGCTTTTTAACAATCAGTGAAATTTCATTCGCCTAGTAAATCATTTGTTTAGAGTTTGCAAATTACAAAATCATCCCATAAGAAAAGATTTTCCAAAGATTTAGTTCCTATTATTCCTGGAAATACTATCTCAAAAACTCTTCGATGCTGCTGAAATGCCAACTAAACATCCCGTTTTACAAGTTGAGTCCGCTAATAATCTGTAACATGCTGTACTTTTCCACAAAAAATCCCAGAACCTGAACCACTGAAATAGGAAAATCTGTACCTTTGTAAAAATCGGTACTTGTGCTAGAACTGGAAGTGTTGAGTTTACTTCATCCTTCACCATGCACTCACACATGGCTATCAAGAGCAGTGGCGACATAAACAAAAGAGAACCGCTCAGGGTAATGGGATTTTCGATTGATTGACACCGGTGTAGTGGAGTGCACTGGAACTGCACCATTTTTGCACTTTCTAGCACTGGGTATGTTCCATTGACACTTCTGCTAGAAAGTGCAAAACTCCACTACACCGGTGCACATCTATCGAAAATCCCATAAAATTGCTAGAGTATGATAAACAGTTTTAATTTCCTTTTGCTGCACAGCGGATCACACTCACTGGTCCCTTACATGTCTTTTTGTACATCATTGTGTGCTCGTGATAAAGCATCCCGTTATAACCTTCATTCTACAGTAACCGTTTCAAGGCGAAAAGATGCCTCGAAGCAAATCGAAAGTTATTCGAACGAACGCCGGAAACCTTTTTCGAGAATATTGTTCCTACGGCATGGTCCACGGAGTTCGCTACTTTAGCTGTCGGGAGAGAACCGGGTGCGAGAAACTGTTATGGATCACAGTATTCATTCTTTCAGTCGCAAGCTGTAGTTTATTGATTTTAAAAACCTACCGAAAATGGGATCAAACACCGGTAATAGTGAGTTTCGATGAGAAGGCCACTGGCATTTGGCAGATTCCGTTCCCGGCGCTGACCGTTTGTCCGCAGACGAAGGCTGGTTCTTCCCTGCTCAATTTCACTCGTGAACACGAAGCCAACATCAAAGATGGAAAGGTTAGCCCAGATCAAAACATGTAAGTACAACCGCTGTGGATACAAAATCATCACAACTAACCGACATATTGTAATTCATCAGGACGGATAATTTTATTGCGATGATTCAGGTGTGCGACCGAATTTTTTATCATCTGTTCCATGATACTGAAATCCTGCCGAACAAAACCAGCTCGGAGAGCTACGCTGACCTCATTGACAACATGTCTGTCCCGATGCACAAGATCATTAATTTTTGTTTTTTCCGCGGTAGAAAATCCGATTGTGTCGACCTATTCTACAGGACCATAACCGAAGAAGGGATTTGCTTCACTTTCAATGGTTTTTCTGCTGAGCAACTACTCCGTACGGAAGCGATTATATCGGAAGAAGAATTTGAAATGTCCGATCTGCGCGATGCATCCGATTGGACTCTAGAGCACGGATATTCTCCACAGTCGGATCTCTCGTCCTACCCATATCGAACCGTAGCTTCCGGTTATTCTTCTGGACTTTCCGTGAATCTAGTTTCTAAGGATCATAATTATGATTATCTTTGTGGAGGCCCGGTTCAAGGATTGAAGGTTTTGTTGCACTCTCCCGCTGACTATCCTCAGGTGTCGAAAAAATTTATTCGCGTCCCCATGAACCAGGAGGTCACCATCGCTGTCAAACCGCGGATGATTGTAACCGACGAGACGCTGAAGAATTATGCTCCCGAGTACCGTCAGTGTTTCTTCAACCACGAACGCTACCTGAAGTTCTTTCGAGTGTACACCCAGAACAACTGCGAACTCGAGTGTTTAACCAATTTTACTCGTCGGCTCTGTGGCTGTGTTCGGTTCTCGATGCCTCGTTTCAATCGAACAAAGATCTGCGAGTCGAATAAGATCGATTGCATGATACAGGCGGAGAACGATTTGCTGGAGATGGACGCCGTTAGTCAGCGGAAGGACGGGGGGAACTATCGAGCGGAATGTAACTGCTTACCGTCGTGCACGTCGATACAGTACGACACCGAAATCACACAAACGGACTTCGAGTGGGAGAGCTGGTTGCGGGCCTTCAAATTACCATTAAACAATTCCAAAGGGTATTGCTCGAAGCGAACCGTCGTGAAATTAAGTTTAGATAATCTTTCGTTTATTACAGGGTTCACATCTCCCGGCTCGGAATCTACTACAAGGAGGCGCAATTTCTTGCCTGGAAACGAAGTGAGCTGTACGGATTGACGGATTTTTTGGCCAACTGCGGTGGACTGCTGGGACTGTGTATGGGCGTTAGTTTGCTTAGTTTGGTCGAATTGGTGTACTTTTGTACGGTTAGACCGTTTATGCTGGGGCGAAACACGAAGAGAAGGATTCCTGCGGCAAATGATAATGAAATGGCGGCCATCAATGCGCTATTAGCTGTTGTTGGCAAGGACTGAATTTAATTGGTACACTTTCCAAGTAGCATTTCTAGTTTTATAGCACACTACAAGTGCAATCTAAGTTTTAAGGAAGGCTTCAAGAGTACCATAAAACCTTAATTGTTACTAGGGTTATCAAGTAAATCGAACATTGGGAACAAAGCATTTGAATTTTAAATTTTAACAATAATTTATTATTCTGAAGAAAAAAAAGTTCTATTAAGTGTTTTATTGCTTCAATTAAAGTCTATTTTTCAATTCTATCTTAGTTATTTACATTGAAAATTTACAGGATTTCCCATACGATAAAAAATGTGGGCGTTTTCGACAAATATCTGTAATTTCCTAATTCCAACAACTCCATAGAGCATTTGAAGATTTGCAAAAATTTTGGAAAAAAGTTATTATGAAAAAATGATTTTTTTGGGTGCCTCCCACAAACAGCGTGCTTTGTCTCAAGACCATTACATTTTGGAGAGTTTAGCATGTTTTATCGTAGTAGAATTTTCTATAACTTTGTAATTGATACCATAACTCTATCTCGAAGGTTTGTAGAAATAAATTTTCTATCTCCCCTCTTAGGTGGATTTATCTCAATTCAGTTTACATCAAAAGAAAGGAGCTTCCATTCTGAAAAAGTATTCCTAACCCATCAAATCACTAAAATCAACTCCAAGAGCACGATTAATTAAACGCCCGTTTTGGTATCATTGCGACCACTGTGCTTTGCGATAAAAAATATCGAGAAAAATTCGATTTTAACATTTTTTTTCGTATCATAAATCGGACTTCCAAATCACCCTGGGTTATTGCGGACCCCCACGCACAGTGGGACGACTTAGAACAAAAGGTGGACTAAAGTCCAAACTTTGCCGTATCGGTTTAAATAGGATGATTTTATGTAATTTTGGTACGCTGAATTCGATTTTGATTTTAAAACATTTCAAAAATATTTTTTTTCGAAGTCGTTCTTAAAATTTGTGTATATTAATTTTCGTGTACTAAATCGTTTTTGATATTAACACATGTAAAAAAAATCATTATGCGTTAGGGTGGCTCAAAGAATTATTTTGTAGTGAAGATACAAAAAAAATTAAAAAAGTTTTTGTGTGCTAAATTTCTATTTTAATTATAAAATCAGAAATTAGCTTTACTGCTTAGTAGAGTGGCTCAAAAGTAAGTATATTCTCGTTTATGATGATTTTTTTTTTCAATAGTAATTTTGGAATTTATTTTCCATATTGAAATGAATTAATTGACAACTCATTATGGGGCTTCAGAAATGACTATTTTGTTTTTACGAATCAAATAAGATGTGTTCGACTAATTTTGGAATATTGATTTCGTTAGTGGGTTACTCGATATGAAACATTTTCTATCATTTTCAAAACAAACATTTTGAGCATCTTAGTGGAATGTTTAATTACATTCACTAATCAACAAGATTATTAACGATTTTTTTTTCGTAGGTGTGTTTTAAGTTACTTAGATTGCTTATTTCATATCATAAATGAAAATAAATACAAACCCCTTTTCTCGTGTATATGGTTCATTTAAAAATGGTCTTATTTTATTTGGATAATATCGCATACCATTAAGCTATTTCAGTGCTATGCAAATTCGGATCAAAATACTCACCAAATGACTAAAACTCAACTGTGTTCACTTTATTTGACAGTTATTGTGCAAGTTAGCAAGAAATAGTTCCAGAAACATTTTATAACCTTATTCAGATGGTTGAAAATATTTGCTGATTTTCAATCAGTCTTAATACCTCTACCATCTAAAAAACATACTTCTCACTCAGCTCCTTAGTCTTGATCACTAGTAAAACCCTTGTAGATCATGCTCTCAATGCTATTTGAAAGTTGTGCATGTATTCGTGTCATTATTTTAGCTATAAAGTGATTATCCAAATTCAATATCAATAATAACCATGCGTCTCCATTCACAGTTTTTTTTAAATTTTGACTGCTTATCGCAAGTTTTCGCAAAACTAGCATATACTCATTTGAAAGAGAAAATTAAAAACTTTCGAATGAGTACAGTGTGATCGCGGGCGCTCACGGGCGTCGTTGTTGTTATCGCATTTGAAGTTTGAATTCAATAAAAATTCATGACAAACTGTTATCTAAACACTAACAAAAGTAACTAGTGACTTATTTTTGGCGATTTTATGATGTAATTTTATCACATCGATAATTTTGGTGAAGTAATGCAATGCATAAAATCAACCATTTCTTTGAAAAACGAAAATAACCGGATGTAGTTCCTATGGTCAAATTATGCAAAAAACACTTGAATTCGCCCTTAAAAAAGCTGCCAAAAATTCATTTTACGTTCAACTCACTTAAAATCTCGCAAAAATGTCTCTGATGGCTCAGCTGATAGAAGAAAAATACTAGCGAGAATATCGCATAACATTCATATATGGACTTAAGTCCGGTCTCGTCCCACTGTGCCACGACCTGACATGAATTTTAATATTTATTTTTGTTAGATTCGCCACGACTCAATCCGTTAGCATAACTGAGCCGTGGAGTTTTCATGTTTTTACATTATGCAAAGATTTAAGAATAACATAAAGTTATTGAGTTTTTGTCCACGACAACTTGGTAGCCAGTCCATTTACCTTCTTCACGTCCATGGCTTGATCGGTACAACTTTCATTTCGTTTCTTGCTCTTACGGGTCGCTGCTCTCTATCGGCATTTCTTGTGCTGGTTTTTGGTTTGGAGACACTAGACCAATCGTTGTTTCGTTGTTGAGACAAGAACTTCTCCGTACTCTGCACAATTATTTTTTTCTGCTGAATCTCAACTTTTTTGCATCTTTTGCCGAAATCTCAACAGCTGAGATTCAGCAAATATTTTTTTTTTGCAGAGCTCTCAGTAAAAGTGACGTTTGAGTGCTGAGACTTGGAAAATATTTCACCGAAAATCAGCAAACTAATCTCACTTTACTGAGATATCAGTTTCTAAATTTGCTCACTACACAGCTGTTGGGAAATTACCGAGCCGAACTGAGTGTGTGACATAATGCCCGGCGCTAGGTCGTGTAGGCGCACTTCTATTTTATCGTCATTCATATATTTAGGATCTTGTTTTTAACGTTATCATGTACGATGACGGGTCGCATTGTGTTCTGCACAATGAAGTTTTTTGCCTGGGCTAAACTTTTAATCGTTATCTATATACAGTTTCTCACATGGTGTAACTGTACATATGTCACTTCCTTAAAATTAAGATCCGTTTTCACATTTAATAACTGTTCAACTTCATGTGTTGTAGGTCAATGACTTTATTTAAAGCCAATCGAAATTATATATTCTCGTTGTACAGGTATTTTCATTTCCGGTTGTTGGTTCATTTTACTAGTACACAACCTAGCATACGTTATATACAAGGCCCCGCGATAAAAAAGTGACCATACAAACGGTCGAGACTTTCACGATAATACTCACTTCCTTGCTTCATCTGAACAGTATATTAAAAATTTAATATCAGAAAGACGGCCCACGTAAGCATTCAAAAACCCATGCAAATATGAATATATTATTATCGTTAGGTGTTACTTCAAGAATTGATTTGAAGATTGAGTTCTTGCTGTTAATGTTAATCGCTCATATTTTTTCCACTCTTGCTTTTTGTTACTTGCTGTCCAACCTTCATGTTACAACTGACCTCCTCAGGTCTTTTGTAAATATCGTCACCTGATGAGACGCAAACCGATCCACGGGTGCTGACCATAATGGCTTCCACTTTCATAAGCCATAAGCCATTTATCTCTCAATCACTCCGACGTAGAGATCACCGGCAGTGAAAATTTTCTAGACAACGTTATCCCGATTGTCTCTGACGGTCGTGTTGTTCGAGCGCTGTTTTTCCTCCTTAGCTGCTGTTGCTAGCTAGCTGACCGACCTAGCTATGTAATTATGGAATTAGTCTGCTCACACCAGTTGATAATATCAAAACATGTGGAAACGTGAATTGATTCGGGGATGCCGACCAATTTGATTTACATCCTTTTATAAGCAGTTCCACGGGTTTCTTCTATGACTTTATCTAGAATGACCGAACTAAAATGGCATTTTTTGTGTCCAATCGGCTCCTAGTACAACATTTTTTTTTGATTAGGAAGTTAAGAGCTCTTCAAAAGAAATTCAAACCCCTTATCGGAGGGGTTCGGACCCCCAACAAACCCCCTTCGCTTGCGCACATGCCTGAAAACGCTTGTGCCTTTCGCGATCATTCAAATAAGAGTTTCGCATGCGAATATGCAATCGTGATCATCCGCGCAAAGTAACTCAAAATCCGCCCGTGATTTTGCATACAGAAAACACTCCGATTATCAAGTCAATATGTTAGCCTCTGCCTTTGGTTCTAGCAGCCATGCCTTCAGTCTTCGCCCTAAACAAAAAGCAAACTCATGCACACTAGAAATCTCCAGGCGCCACGGCCGTATACTCTAGTTAGATAACAGGAACTCACACCTATTTAGATCTGAAAGGCTCTAGTAACAATTGACGTTTTTTGACACTGTTGAAGCACTTCTTAAAACTTAAAATGCACTTGTACTATTATAAAATCAAAATTGCTACATTAGAAACACATTAGAATACATTAGAAATCGTGATTCTAACGAGCACCCCAAAGGAATCGCAAACATACAAGCGGTTAGACAGTTATTCAATCGAATTTATACACGCGCTGGTAAGTGCATGTGACACGCTATCAAACACGTTGCCATATACACGCGCGAGCCATGCGCGATAATACAACCCTCATCACAAAACGCGAACATGCGCAAACACAAAGTTTTTCTGCCACATCTCAACAAAAAAAATTCTCGAGAATGGGAAGACGAAATGGACTGAGATTGTTTGCATATTACAAATACAATTTAGTTTTAAATAACAATTAAAGCTGCATTTGGAAAACCCGTATTCACTCCCTTGCGACTCTTTGAAGTTGCCAATGTCAAAAAAGAGGAAATGCGGTACCATGGATTGGCGCTCGTAAGATCATGGTAAATGAAAAATTCGAACAGGGACTATTAACTTATTAAATTAACAAGTCCTTGATTCATCCTTTTTCAAAAAATCAAATTATAAACGAAATGGTGGGCTTTAGAACAAAAAAAAACTTAAATTGCATAAAAAATAATCACAAATGAAACTTTCCAAGGAAAGGTGGGTTAAAAATTAAATAAATGAATAAGCTTTTAAACGAAAAAAGGAAGAGAATTGCCAGAGCAGACTTTGAAGACATGATTTAGAGAAAACCAGTGTTCACGAGAGATTAAATCAAAATTTAGGAGGTAGCCCTAGTTTGAGCGGTTTTAAAAATTTGTTTCTAACATATTAATATTTCAATAGGGGTGGGCGTCGCGTAGTCGGTAAATCGATTGTCTTCTACACAGCACACCTGGGTTCCAGTCCCAACCCCGCACATAGGATTAGAAATTTTTCATAAGAGATTTTTCTAACCCGAGGAGGCGAATGACCTTAAGGTTTAAACCTCTGTAATCGAAAACAAAATATTTCAATACATGTAAATAGGAAGAAATCGATTGTTTAAGGAAAATAAAATTCCACAAAACACCTACGAATTTATGAACGCGGTCTCAAGAGCGATTACCATAACGCGCGTTCCCACGCGATCATGAATCGGCAACGACAGGAAGCCCCACGCTCGATTCTAGCAGAGGAAGTTCTCATTCAAAATTTTCGAAGATTTGATGTTTTTCTTTGCGTTTTTTGAAGGGTATAAGTGTCTACCGGTTTTTTGATCAGCGCATCAAAAATGTTTCTACATGCCACTGTTAAAAACGGCGCCCTGGCCGTCATGGGATTCTCTCGGCTCGATACGCCCGCCTCAGGTAGAAACCTTTTCATGGCATTATGCACGTTTTCAGAATGCTTTGCGTTGCATTTTACTTGTGTACGGGTACCGAGAACATATTTCAAGGTTTGATCTTTAGAGGACACCACTGCTGCCGCGGCTGAACTGCGTCTACTTATAGCGTATCTGAATAGTTAGAACTCCGGTGCATTTCATGCAAGCGTTTGTGTGGAGACTGGCTCCGAAACATTTGCATTCTGCTCTCAAACCATGGAAAGTGTCACTTGTATAGCCGGAAACTTGCTCGCCATTGCTAAAGACTATGAACGCCCATTTCGCCCGGACTTCTGCTAATTAACGTCTACAAGCTGTGGAACGCAGGGTGACTGACTCCGTGAGGACGGCTTATCTGGAAAAGAAAACTCAAGCCATTTCTCTCCAGGAGCAATGCGAGGTGCGGGAAGTACTGTTATATGGACCAGACATCGCAGGCTAATCGTGAGTTATCAAACAACCCCTGAAAATGGCGAAAACAAATAATTTTGGCCGAAATTGTTAGTCACATATTAGTCCGATTTTTATGATTTTACGCTTATGCCCCACTGAACGAGCAGCCGCTGGTGCCCTAAGACGATTTCGCTAGATTTTCAGAGCAGCGTGCACTCAGTGCACTAGCGTGACTGCCGGAAAGTTAATACATATTAACTCATATTCGTGTTTATAAATCACAAAACCTTTTTTATCGATTTGGGCTGAAATATCACTAATGTTTGAGTGAGACTCACCATATTGGATCGGCTGTTTTGAGTTTCGAAAAACTGACTTCAGATTCGAAAACAGCGGTGTCCAAAATCCATAATTCCATGTAGTTGTTAGAAAATATTGGCATTCTACTAGGAATAATTCATCGAAGGTGTTCTACAAAAATGATTTTTTTAAACTGCGCACAATCGCATTTGAAAACAATTCAATTTTAAGACTTCATCTTTTGACCCTCGAAAGAAAACCTTTTTCATTGGAGGAATGACATATAAAATCTACATTTTTTTGTATTCATTATTTTTGGCACAAAATAGCAAAAAGGGTTAAAAATCGATCTCAAAGTTTAAAGTTGTACCATTACGTTAAATTTGAAGATTTTTATCCTTTTTTAGGTCTTTCCTTCAATATATTTAGTTCACTTTAGAGCCTTATTATTAGTTTTGTTCATCAGGAATCAGCAGACTGTACGCAGTTTTGAAATTCCACTCGCATCTAACTTAAGAAAGAACGTCACCATGGGCGCCATTTTGTTTTCCTAAAACTGTTTTCCTTTATATTATTTCATTGGCCCGAAAAAATTGCAGATTTTGCTTACTTTTTGGTCAACCTTCCCCTTAAAACAGACGACCACTGTATTGAACCAAAGATTGCGCCCCGCTATAAGTGAACGTATAGCGCTTATAAATGTAAAAAGGCGATCCAAAGCGCAAGCATATAATCGCTCGTTCCTACGCGAATATGAAATTTCCACGTCCTTCCGTCTGAACCATAAACTCATTATCACAATCACAATCATGGCCCGCAGCAATTGGTTTTAAGGTGTTCTCCTCATTAGTGGCTCATAAAAAGGGTGGGCTTGGGATTTTTATTTGACATGAAAACAAGAGAATCAGAAAATCTTTTGCGTATTTTTGAACATGTGTTTGGTCAACAAAAAAGTTTTTTGAATGTCAAAATAAATAAAAATGGTGGATTTGTAAACAGTCTTGCGCAGCAGCTCGCCTCGGACAACTGGTATTCCGTGCAAGATTCAGCCCGTATTTTTTAACTTAAATAAAAAATTTAAATACTTCCTTATTCAGAAGGCTTTTCTGCTCAGTCTCTACGCATCGCTCGATCTGTTGGAAAAAGAACGCGTTCAAGGTTATTTTGCCATTCTCTGCCTCTTCGAGGTTTGGACTTTTATTTTCTTTTGTGCGTGTGTTAACCGTTAGGCCACATTCCTCAACCTTTTGTTCGTAAAGCGAGGATTGAACAATAACCAGCTATTTAAGCTGGACTGGTGCGTCGTGGGAAACGAGTATACAGATAAGTGAAATCTACCTTTTTGATACATTTACGGCTTTTTCCCGTCTGCGCGGGTGCTGACCCCGTGCGTTGACGGTGTCGATGGCTTCCTCCCCGGATGGCCAAATGGAGATCGAGTCGACTCCTAAGGCTCTCCCCCGACCCAAACAATATCCAGAGCTCTCGACCGGTCCCTTTGTGGTCTTCTTTCGGCCCAAAACAAAATCGCTGAATCTATTACAGATTTCAAAAGACCTGACGGAACGGTTCTCGGCTGTGATCGAAATAAAAAAGGTCCGCTCAGACAGGCTGAGGGTCGTGCTGACTAACTCAAAGCAGGCAAACGATATTGCTTGCTGCGAGCACTTTACGAAGGACTATCACGTGTATATTCCAGCTGTGAAAGTACAGTCTGAAGGCGTTGTCACCGATGACAGTTTGACATGCGAGGATCTGCTGAAGTACGGGGTTGGCCGATTCAGAGACCGCTTACTTCAGCCAGTTAAAATACTTGAGTGCAAACGTTTGCACTCAGTAGTAGTTGCGGGGGATGGTTCAAAAACGTACCCCCAATCAAACTCTTATCGGGTGACCTTCGCTGGTACCGCTTTGCCAAATTTCGTCCTCTTGCACAAGGTTCGTCTGCCTGTGCGTCTGTTTGTGCCGCGGGTCATGAATTGCACAAAGTGTAAACAACTGGGTCACACAGCCACCCATTGTAGCAACAAGGCCCGCTGTGGAAAATGCGGGGAGAATCATCTAGATGATTCGTGCAGTAAGCAAGCCGAAAAGTGTCCTTACTGTGCGGAGAGTCTGCATGATATCTCGGCATGTCCCGCGTACAAACTACGCGGGGATAAACTGAAACGTTCCCTTGCGGGACGATCCAAACATTCTTTCGCAGAAATGTTAAAGAATGCTACGCCACCATCCTCAGCAAACATCTATACTCACTTGCCTCCTGACGAGGGCGAGGCTGGTAACCCACAAGAGGGAACATCTACTAGGGTGCCTAGAATTTATAGGAAGAGGAGGAACACTTCCTCTCGTAAAGTTCCTTGTAAAGGCCAGAAGGTGTCCCTTGAGGGGGCTCCGAAAGTCACATCTATTGGAAGTGTTGCAATCAAACCGAAGCAATTAGCTCCTGGTCTCGGAGGATTAAGCTCAGAGAAGGAGTTCCCAGCACTTCCAGGAACATCAAAAATCCCAAGTGTTCCTTTGTTTCAGTTCGAGAGTAATCACAGCACTGGAATTATAAAACTCTCGGACATAGTGGACTGGATAATAAAAACTTTCAATATTACTGATCTTATTAAAAGTCTTATGTTCGCTTTTCTCCCTACAGTGAGAACATTTTTGAAGCAGTTGACTGCTAAATGGCCCCTCCTCTCAGCGATTGTATCCTTCGATGGCTAACTCATCGAACGAGGTCACGGATTTGATCACTGTTCTACAGTGGAATTGCAGAAGTATCATCCCGAAAATCGATTCCTTCAAAATTTTAATAAATAATTTGAGTTGCGATGCATTTGCATTATGTGAAACTTGGTTAACTTCCGACATAGAACTCAACTTCCACGACTTTAATATTATTCGCCTGGATCGAGACACCCCCTATGGAGGAGTGCTTTTGGGGATCAAAAAGTGCTATTCCTTCTACAGAATTAACCTTCCCTCGATAACAGGTATTGAAGTTGTCGCTTGTCAAGTAACAACCAAAGGCAAAGATCTTTGCATAGCTTCCATATATATTCCCCCCAACACCGCGGTTGGGCATCGCCGGCTACATGACATCATAGAATCCCTACCTGCACCGCGACTAGTTTTAGGCGACTTTAACTCTCACGGTACGGAATGGGGTTGCCTTTATGATGGAACGGTTATCATCATAAAGGCAACCCCATTCCGTACCGTGAGAGTTAAAGTTCTTAAATTCTTTAATTCACAATATTTGCGACAACTTCAACATGACAATTCTAAACACGGGTGAAATGACACGGATTCCTCCCCCACCAGCGCGCCCAAGCGCATTAGATTTATCCCTTTGCTCGACCTCACTAAAGTTAGAATGCGCGTGGAAGGTAATCCCTGATCCCCACGGTAGCGACCATCTGCCGATCGTAGTCTCAATCAATAACGGCTCAAGGCCATTGGAAACAATCAATATTTCGTATGACCTCACACGAAATATCGATTGGAAGAGCTATGCTGCCGCGATATCCGACAACATCGAATCTACTCAAGAACTTCCTCCGGAGGAAGAGTACAGCTTTTTGGCTGGCTTGATTCTCGACAGCACGAATCAAGCTCAGACTAAGTCAGTACCCGGCGCGAACATACAAAAACGTTCTCCCAATCCCTGGTGGGATAAAGAGTGCTCAGACGTGTACGCAGAGAAGGCCGCCGCGTTTAAGACCTTCCGGAACGACGGGTTACCCGCTAGTTTTCGACAGTACGCGACGTTAGACAAGCGAATGAAGAGTTTGATGAAAGCCAAAAAACGCGGTTATTGGCGCCGGTTCGTCGACGGATTAACGAGAGAAACATCGATGAGCACTCTTTGGGGAACAGCCCGACGTATGCGAAATCGAAACAGTACTAATGAGAGCGTGGAATATTCAAACCGTTGGATATTCGATTTCGCCAAGAAGGTTTGTCCGGATTCCGCCCCGGCACAGAAGATCTACCGCGACGCGTCCCGTCACGATAACGCGAACGAAACACCTTTTTCGATGGTGGAGTTCTCACTTGCTCTCTTGTCGTGTAACAATAAAGCTCCAGGGCCAGACAGAATCAAATTCAACTTGTTGAAGAATCTGCCAGACTCTGCCAAAAGACGCTTGTTGAACTTATTTAATAAGTTTCTTGAGGCTAACATTGTCCCACACGATTGGAGGCAAGTGAAGGTCATCGCCATCCAAAAACCAGGAAAACCAGCCTCCGACCACAATTCGTATCGACCGATCGCAATGCTATCTTGTATCCGGAAGTTGTTCGAGAAAATGATCCTATCCCGCCTCGACAATTGGGTCGAAGCAAATGGCTTACTGTCAGATACACAATTTGGCTTTCGCAAAGGCAAAGGGACGAATGATTGTCTTGCGTTGCTCTCAACCGAAATTCAAATGGCCTATGCTAGTAAAGAGCAGATGGCATCAGTGTTCCTAGATATAAAGGGGGCTTTTGATTCAGTTTCTATCAACATTCTTTCAGAGAAGCTGCACCAGCATGGTCTTTCAGCGACTTTAAACAACTTTTTACTAAACTTGTTGTCGGAAAAGCACATGCATTTTTCGCATGGTGACTTATCGACATCACGATTTAGCTACATGGGCCTTCCCCAGGGCTCATGTCTAAGCCCCCTGTTATACAATTTCTACGTCAACGACATTGATGAATGTCTTGATAATTCCTGCACGTTAAGACAACTTGCAGACGATGGCGTGGTGTCTGTTACGGGACCCAAAGCTGTCGATCTACAAGGACCATTACAGAATACCTTGGACAATTTGTCTGCATGGGCTATTAAGCTGGGTATCGAATTCTCCACGGAGAAAACTGAGCTAGTTGTATTTTCTAGGAAGCGTGAACCAGCACAACTACAGCTTCTATTAATGGGTCAAACTATAGCTCAGGTCTTCACAGTAAAATATCTAGGGGTCTGGTTCGACTCTAAAGGTACTTGGGGATGCCATATTCGGTATCTGAAACAGAAATGCCAACAAAGGATCAACTTTCTTCGTACAATAACCGGAACGTGGTGGGGTGCCCACCCAGGAGACCTAATTAGGTTGTATCAAACAACGATACTGTCGGTACTGGAATACGGATGCTTCTGCTTTCGATCCGCCGCGAACATACATTTCATCAAACTCGAAAGAATTCAGTATCGTTGTTTGCGTATCGCCTTAGGGTGCATGCAGTCGACCCATACGATGAGTCTCGAAGTCCTGTCGGGCGTTCTCCCGCTGAAAAATCGATTTTGGGAACTCTCATATCGATTGCTCATTCGATGCGATATCTTGAACCCGTTGGTGATTGAAAATCTCGAAAGGCTTGTTGAGCTCAATTCTCAGACCCGTTTTATGTCCCTGTACTTTGACTACATGGCGCAAAATATTAATCCTTCTTCTTACAATCCCAACCGTGTGCATTTCATAAATACTTCTGAATCTACTGTTTTCTTCGACACATCCATGAAAGATGAGATTAGTGGAATTCCGGACCACATACGCCCACAAGTGGTTCCAAATATTTTTTATAATAAATTCCGAGAAGTCGACTGTTCTAAGATGTTTTATACTGACGGATCAAACCTCGAAGGGTCCACTGGCTTCGGTATTTTCAATCAAAAGTTCACCGCCTCCTACAAACTCAGTGACCCTGCTTCAGTTTACGCCGCAGAACTAGCTGCTATTCAGTATACCCTTGGAGTCATTGACACATTACCCGCAGACCATTACTTCATCGTCTCGGATAGTCTGAGTTCTATTGACGCTATTCGCTCGATGAAACATGGAAAGCATTCTTCGTATTTTTTGGGGAAAATACGGGAGCTACTGAGTGCTTTATCTGACAAATCTTTCCAGATTACCTTGGTGTGGGTCCCTTCTCATTGCTCCATTCCGGGCAATGAGAAGGCGGACTCCTTAGCTAAGGTGGGTGCCATTGAAGGTGACGTTTTTGAAAGACCAATTTGCTTCCACGAATTTTTCAGTATTACTCATCAGAGAACCCTCGAAAGTTGGCAAACCTCGTGGAGCAATGGGGAGCTAGGAAGGTGGCTACATTCGATAGTCCCTAAGGTATCGACGAAACCTTGGTTCAAGGGGATGGATGTGGGTCGTGACTTCATTCGTGTGATGTCCCGACTCATGGCGAACCATTACACGCTGGATGCACATCTCCGACGTATTGGGCTCGTGGAGAGTGGTATCTGCGCTTGTGGCGACGGTTATCACGATATAGAGCACATAGTCTGGGCGTGCACCGAGTACAGTTCCGCCAGGTCTCGGCTTATGGACACCCTCCGGGCCCGAGGAAGACCACCCAACGTCCCGGTTCGAGATGTGTTGGCAAGCCGCGATGTCCTCTATATGTCCCTTATATACACCTTCATAAAAACCATCAATATCCAACTTTAACTGCCCCTTTTTCCTTATCATTCTCAGAAGCGCTCTCTTCCACCTGTACCATACACCCACGATGGTTTGATGGGACTCCAAGGCGACACAAAACATCCCTGTCGAATGAGCCAACAAACACGGGACCTAAAGCACGAACATCACACGCACAACTCGAAATGTAGCCGATCAACATCTGAGCCGCACTACGAAATCGTCTGGAGAAACCCCTGCCATCTCGAGAACGACCACCCGGCGTCCCAGTACATGATTCTTCCTGATGAAGACCACCCTGATTCTGTAATCCATCCGTTGATCTCCCGAAGTCTGAAACTGAAATAATGTTCTCCCCCTGCCATGTTTGTCCACCCTACTTCCCCTGACTCTTATACACAGAAGTAACACCCCTTCCCCCCCCCAAATATCTTCATGAAACATTTAGCTCTTCTTGCCTTTTCTAGTTTTAACTATTATATTATATGATCTCGTTGAAAATGCCCAACTCTACTACCACATAAAATAACTCTAATTAATGTCTCCGAATCTTTACAAAATTTAATCACGCCCTCTAATTA
The DNA here is from genome assembly GCF_030247195.1 of Topomyia yanbarensis. NCBI lineage: Eukaryota > Metazoa > Arthropoda > Insecta > Diptera > Culicidae > Topomyia > Topomyia yanbarensis. The sequence continues at coordinate 71,986,148 of NC_080672.1, forward strand.
TTTCTACTTTTAAGATAGTCGTAAAAATTTTCCCCCATAGTTAAACATTATTTGCTCCAATAATCTCATTGCTAAAAATGTCAAACCATATTGCCATAAAAACTAAATGACCCCTCTAATCTTACGAAAATTATACTACCCCCTTGTGTATATGTATAGCTATAAATTAGCCTTAGTTTAATTTCAAAAATCAATATGTAAGCCCCTAGTTTTAAGTAATTTAAAATGTAAAACAAAACAAAATTGGCACCTTTAAGCTAACGCAAACCTGCCTTATCAAATAAACGAATTGAAAAAAAAGGCTTTTCTGCTCAGTATTGATTATTATGGTGATTGAAAGTTGAGTCTATTTAAATCATTTTTTTTCTAAAACCGTACTCAATTTTCTCTCTTTTTTAACAGTAAGTGCGTTAATAACATTTTAAAATGAGATTTTTTAAAACACCTTTAGTTCAATCTGTTCTGGACTATAAAGTTTTTAGAAGGAGAAAACTTATAGGCATGAGATGTAAATCAGCTATACTCTGAAACTTTGCAAAAATATGCTTAGATAATAATTCTAACAATTGAAGCAAAAAGCAAAAAATCGTTTTTTAGGTTGACTAATTAGGAAACCCCCTTGAGCAGTGTTTTAGTTGGTGATATTTCCCGTCTCGTTTAAAGTTCGCGTCATTTCGCGAAAAATACATATATCGAAATATTCCTACATACGTCATTTGCTATTTTAGTTTTAAGTTCTACGTTAAAAATTACGGGAGATAGGTTTCCGGCCGTGGACACTAGACTGCCCAGAAAAATGATAAATTTTTGAAAACTCAATCGGCCCACCTCTGACTCGGACGGCGCCGGTGGTTGAGTGGTAAACGTGACAGCCACTCATTCCAGTTGGCCTGGGTTCAATTCCAGCCGAGGTCGTTGAGATTTTTCTAAGGTGAAAAAATCTGTGGTCACGTCTTCCTTCGGAAGGGAAGTAAAGCAGTTGGTCCCCGGTCCATGAAATTGGTGGATCGATATCTCGTCCAGGTAGTGGAATCACCTCTCTGACGTCGGTAAAGAAGAAGTAGATCCAGCTTCTATACTCTTACTAACAAAAATATCCTCCTCCCGTGATACTAGTGGAGTGTGCATTAGTATATACGGCCTCTAGCAAAAGCAAGTATCGGACTAACCATTCCTTCCCTTTTCTTGCGCGATCTACGTTCGGGCCTGGCCGGCGCCGGTATTGATCAGAAACACTTCAGGATTACCAGGAGTTGCACATTGAAAGATGTTTCGCTACTCCCAAGCATAATTATCTACTGATTCCCTGTGCAACTTCAGCTAGTCCCGATCGATAACGGAGTAGCAGCGAGGGGTGGTCGCACAAGCTCAAGCTCAAGCTCAAGCTCAAGCTCAATCGGCCCACCCCTGGCTCGATTCTTAGTCCGACCAGGAGTACTTGCACCGAATTTGAAGCAAATCGGATAAGTCTAACTACCGGACCAACGTGCCTGAAGTTTGTATGGGATTTAAAAACAATTTACATGGAGAAAAGCCACTATTTCGTATTTTCGCCGTTAGGTGGCACTGTATGCATCGTATTATCACTGTAAGTAAAAATAAGAAAAATAATTTAATTATCTGTTAGTCAATCCGGCTTTGTTGAAAGAAGTTATTAAACATTTAACGAAATGATGAGTGAGTCAGTTTTGCATGGGGCCTAGCAGTACTCGAGTCCCGCGAAGTATACATTTTTGTGATGGATTATCAATAACCCTAACAATATGGGTATTTTTGAAACGGGCTTGACGAGTAGATGACGGAAATCGATGAGCGACGTCATCTTGAAAGCCATGATGGCGACTCCCGGTTGAGCAAAATTTTGTATAACCATATCATCACTAATATATCCCTATATACAGTGAAGACGCGTTTTAATCAGCCCCTTGGTGAATTTTAGGCTGACAAAACAGGGATATTGACAAAATCAAGACATATTTTTCATTTTTTTTATTAAAACGATGTTGTTAAAATATGTTTTCTTAGTTCCCCGACGACCTCAAAATCCCTTTCTGATTACTTAGTATAAATTTCCCTTAAGGGGGTTTTAGTGCCAAATTATAAAAAATAGACATTATTATTTTTGAATATTTTGCATTTTTGAGATAAGAAAATATATGCTCAAGAAAGGATTTACTCGAATTTGGTTTGGTTCGTCTACTAGAGCCCATTAAGCGTAATTTCATTTAAGGCTTACAAAATCAGGTCTAAGCTGTAACATCGGGGGTGTAGATGTAGACAAAATCAAAGGTAGACAAAATCTATGGCTGATAAAATCGGGTTTTTACTGTATCTACTACATAATTAATCCATTCCGAAAATCTAAAATTTATCTAAACCAGAAATCTTGGTGTTGGCAACACAGTCCAGCGATGACGTTACGATACAGCAGAAACACGATTAACTCCCTGAATGATCAGTACACGAAAAACTTCAAACCAGTAAAACTTCATATATGACACCTACGTGAGGTAGAGTCAGAAGTGCGAGACAAACGTTTTTAGAAGCGGGAGCAGTTTAGTTGATTAAAAATCGAAATCGAAGTTTCGGAACAAAAATAAAATTAATGTAAGTAATTTTCATATTTAAACACACCTAGGTACAAATTAAAATGTTAAATGCATATACAATCAAAAGACACAATAGCACTGTTTCGGTAAGACGAATTACACACGAAGAAGGCTTTTACTGTAAGTACCCTAAAAATTTAAACCTAAAAAAGAACTCATAACAAATTAAACAGCTTAAATGTTACTCCAACAATAAACCCGAGATTGCTACCGTCCTTCGTTACCGTAACACTTGGATTTAAAAATGGCTTCAGTCATCGATTTCCATCATCTACTCATCAATTTCATTTTAGAAATACTTACATTGTTGAAGTTATAGTGAATTTATCGAAACCGGAGACCGCCATCTCGGATTTCAAAATGGCTTCAAGCACCGATTTCCGTACTAGTGTGCTAGTCAACCCAACTCCGAAAATACCAAATTGTCTAGGTTATAGTAAATTTATCTAAACCAGATACTCCATACTGGATTTGAAAACAGCTTCATCGATAACCGTTTTGTACTCGTTACCCAATAACTGGGAATACCCAATTTTTATTAGTAATAATTAGCTAACAATACGTTAAATCGTGCAACTTCGTACTGCACTGTTCGAACTAAAACTTATTCTCGCAAATTTGGTTCGTGAAAAAAGAGTTCGTTGTTTCGAGCCAGGTTTCAAAATATTTCGATTACTTTGAAAAAACTTATGAATTGGCGTACAAAACTATGAAAAAATACATGTATTTTCCATATAAAATTTCAAACTCCAATTTATTTATTCGTAAAAAATGTAAATCGAACATTCGAACATTACGTAAATAAGAGTTCACCAAAGCGTTTGAAATGTTTCATGCGTTTTATACGACAATTCAAAACTATTTTTAAAATTATTGGAAATATTTTGAAACCTGGTAAAGTATGTGCACACTATGAAAGATTACGAACGGAAAGTTTTAGGATTCTTTAAAAAAGTTTTTAAAAATATTGTAATTATAATAAAAATGCTAAAATTTCGGGGTTTTGTAAACAAAAAAGATATGAATTTTTATATAAAACGTTTGAAGAAATTCATGTATTTTCCAAATAAAACAATGATCGCTTTGGGGAACGTGTTGAAATGGTCCAATTTCGCCTAAATTTTACTCATTTTTATACCTTGATTTGCATATAACCTGTAATGTGCAATATTTCAACATCGCAAAAATAACTGCGACCCTAGCGTTAAGGTGTGGGAAAATAGGGGAAAGTTTGAATTTTTTTAAATGAATGTAGCCATATTTTGATTGAATAATTGTTATAAATCTTCTATAGTACCATGTCTAATTTGGAAAATCAGCTAGTGAACATGTGAAAATATTATTATTTATCAATGATAATATTATTTAAATTTGGGGAAAATTGAACGAATTTTCAAAAAAGATATACTTAAAAAAATAGAGAAGCATGGATCAAATTTCAAAACAGGTTTGTAGTTATACCGTATAAAATACTGGTTTGGAGAAAGTCATAATCGAAAAGCAAGACACATTTTATCAGTTTTTTGTGTGTTAGTCATGCACACTTAGAAATTTATTTCAATGTTGAGAATAATTTCGATTTTTTCCAAATCACTGTAGTCTGCTGCAGATTCCATGGTATTTAAACTAATGTTTATACATATATTATTTTAAGTCTATTACGAAAGTAAGCTTGACATACCAAAATGATTTTGTACAAAGTATTCTTCTGAACGGATCCCCAGCAATTATTTCTTGGACCCCAGCGGCCCTCGAGCCCCAAGCTAAAAATCTCTGATCTGATTCAATCATCCCTAACTGCAATTGAATCAAAACAGATGCCTGATATTTCTTTTTCCTTGCTTGGAGCCATCTCTTACACCTTTCGCCCTTGCGTAAATGGTCGAGCCGAACAAAAGTACACAAGTTCGACCAAACTCAGCAAACTAACGCCCATACAAAGTCCCAGTAGTCCACCGCAGTTGGCCAAAAAATCCGTCAATCCGAATAGTTCGCTTCGTTTTGATGCTATAAACTGCGCCTCCTTGTAGTAGATCCCGAGTCGGGAGAGGTGAACCCTGTAATACATGAAGAATAGCCTTAATTCGGTTGGAAGTTGTTCCCCTTCGATGCATACCCTTTGGATTCATTCACTTTCGCTTTCAAGGCCCGCATCCAGCTAACCCAATGGAAGTCTGTTTGTGTAATTTCGGCGTCATACTGTACCGAAGTACACGACGGCAAACAGTTACAACCGGCTCGGTAATTCTTCTCGCCCTTTCGATGCTCAACGGCATCCCTTTCAAACAACTCGTTTTCCGCCAGAATCATGCATTCGATCATGTTGGACTCACATACCTCAGTTCGGCTAGAACGAGGCATCGAAAACCGAACACACCCGCAGTACTGCAGGGTGAAGTTCGTCAAACACTCGAGTTCGCAGTTATCCTGAGTGTAGACTCTGAAGAACTTCAGATACCGTTCGTGGTTGAAGAAACACTGACGACGCTCGGGAGCATAGTTCCTCAGTACCTCCGAGGTCGTAATAACTTGCGGTTTGACTGCGATGGTGACCTCCTGGTTTATGGGTACGCGGATAAATTTGTTCGACACCTGAGGGTAGTCAGCGGGAGAGTGCAGCAAAACCTTCAACCCTTGAATCGGCCCACCACAGAGATGGTTATAATAGGAATCGTTGGATACCAGATTCATGGCAAGTCCGGATGAATATCCCGAAACTGCTGTTCGATATGGGTATGATGATAGATTCGACTGTGGAGGATAACCTTGATCTAGAGTCCAATCGAGCGAATTGCTAGTGTCAGACATTAGAAGATCTTCTTCGGGCAGAATCGCCTCCGTGCGAAGTAGCTGCTTGGCCGAAAGACCGTTGAATGTAAAACAAATCCCTTCTTCGGTTATGGCTTTCTGGAAAAGATTCGTACATCTGGTAAATTTGCCGCGAAAATAACAGAAATCAATGATGTGATACATGGGAACGGACATGTTCTCGATCAGAGCAGCATAACTTTCCGAGCCGGTTTTGTTTGGCAGGATGTAATTGGTAAAAAACAGATGATAAAATATTCGTTCGCACACTTGCATCATTGCAAGGAAGTTATCCGTCCTGAAGGAATATATTTTCGGTAAGTAGTGAAAAATTTAGATCCACAGCTTGGACACTTACAGATTTCGGTCTGGAATATCGTCGATACTCTCGGCGTGTTCACGACTGAAATTAAACCAGGTAAAGCGTGTTTTCGTCTGCGGACAAACTGTCACCGCTGGTAGTGGGATCTGCCAAACGCGGGTTGGCTTCTCGTCGAAGCTCACAATCACCGGAGTTTGATCCCATTTCCGGTAGGTTTTCTGAATCAGCAAAGCACAGCTGCCGATGGAAACGATGAACACTAACAACCACCAAAACTTTTCGCATCCGGCTCGCTCCCGCGAGCTTAAATAGCGAACTCCGTGGACCGAACTGTTGGAACAATATTCTTGAAAAAGTTGTTTGGCTTGCGCTCGAATAGATTGCGCTTTGGGTCGAAGCATCCTTTCCCCACAAATAGTCACCGTGGAATGAAGGTTGGCTCACTGTATGCACTTTTACGAGCATAGAATAATGAATATTCAACAAGTAGGGGCACCCGTTGTATTCATAAAGGGTTTGTAAACTTTCACGCGAACCTGGCTGAACAACACATAATTTGCGTGTGTCATGCAATCGTACTGACTACAATTCCCTGTACCATAGTATTCATGCCTAAGCTGTGCGAAACATTCATCACTGCAAAAACTATAATTGTGTAAGAGGTACCTTGCCTCGATTCCGCATCCAGCGTAGAATAGGAACGAGGACAACGCAACTATATTGACAATCCATTAGAAAACTTAAAGTAGAATGGATTTTGGCATTATAATGATTTGTTATATTTAAGAATTCATATAATAAATACGGAAAATGGTTTAATCTATGTTTATTGTCACGGAACGACTTTCAGTCATCGAAAGACCAGCGAGAGACTCAATTTTTCAAAATCGGCAAGATATTTTTTAACGTTGATTCGAGATTGTAGTAATCCGTACTGTTAAACTCGAATTGCCAATCATCCAAGCCGTCATTTATTCACACGTATTGGTGATGAAATAGTAAAATTATGAACTAGCAATGTTAAGAGATTTTTCTCGAAGAAGTTTGATAACTCAAATCTTTCATACTCTTACTTCATATTTCCTAATTTTTATGCTATTTTTGGAAATCCTTTTAAACCGTGTTAACATCGTTTTTCTCGAAATGACTTCTTTCCAAATTTGCTAACATCGTAACTCAAAGACCAATTACCATCGATTAATTGAAATTAATCAAGATTAATATCAAATTTACACTGAGTTTTCTTGAATATATTATCTCTATCAGTGCTGTGCAATCTCACGATGGTCCTTGAATTGTGAGGGTAAATATGAAGTGACCGTACCACCACAAAAATGACCGTTATTTCAATTCCCTTTTTCCTCGGATAGTGTTTCAGTTAACTATCTCTCACAGAAGCCGTGAGAGAGAGATCGCTTTAAAATGACAGACAGATTGAGTACCATTTATTTTGTATTGGTATAGTAAACGAAATATTTTCAGTGTATTGTATTCAGGCAGCATGCGGTGCTTTGTTGATTTTTTCTCCACCTTTCTGTTTCTTTTATGCATAGCTATTTATGTGAAACCGCCTGTTTGTTAATTCAAGCTCGTTGTTTGTAATAAGATGACCGTCATAACCGTATTTGTATTGTTAATGAAATGACGGTCAGTTTGCCTTCCTCTCAATAATAATTCCAATGAGTGAGAGATTCAGAAGAGAACCGTCTGACTGTTGTCAATTCATTGGAATGAGAACCGTAACTCAATAAGCATCGCTTACTGTTTTAACTGCTAACCGTTTCATTCTCTTTTGTCTAGCAAGTTTGCCATCAGTACCGTGAAGGAGCTCAGCACTGATCTCTATAATGCCATGAGATTTTTTGATTGGATGAAAACAAACGTTTTGGCATTAAAACACGATAAGATTTGGAAAATAAGGCATGGTTACAGACATTGATATGCTAAATTGTGAACTTTTTCGAAAATTCTTCGTCAATGTATAAGTTTAGCGACATAATTTTTTTGGGGCTACTGTGAACCAGTTCATGAATCCATTAATAATATTTTACCTATTTTACAAGCACGGATGTTCAATCGTGGTTATACTAGGGATCATGGACCAATTCACGAACACATGACTAATATTATATGATTTAGTGAACTATTTCGCGACCACGTTTACGAATATATGAATAATGTTTTATGATTTTGTTACCACTTCACGCGAGCGAATGGTCAGTAGAATGGCTCGACATATTCCATTTTCTAGCACATCACTTTTTGAGTTCCTTTTATGGACCCTGGATGACTATTCTGGAAAATTATTTCCAAGATTATAAGTCCCTGCAATGAACAGGTTCTGAGATATTTACGATTGAAACGTAGGTATGGGTGATACATGTGCAATGTGGATAGAATTAATAACCTTCTGCGATGAACCCTTCTATCATAAAATCGTAATAACATTTTTATAAAAAATCCTAGGAAGTTATTTGGGTATTTTTGGAAAAGGCTTGACAGGTAGATGATGAAAATGGATGTTTTGTGTCATTTTGAAATCCAAAATGGCGATTTCCGGTTCAGAAATACGGGTATTTTTGGAACGGGCTTGATAAGTAGATGTTGAAACTGGACCATGAGAGCAATTTTGAAAACCACGATGGCGACTTCCGTTTTTAGTAGCCCTTTGGTGTGTTTTAGGGTGACAAAATGGTGACATTGACACAATCGGCACCAGTGCTGGGAAAATCACCAAAAAATCATCAGTAATAATTATCACTGCTGATCATGCTGTGCTATGATTACAACCATAAAAACTACAAGGGGCAGCCCTATGGGGTTGTAAGAACTGTAGACGTAGGATTATGCTGTTTAATGTAAAATATTTATTTTCTTAGTACATTTAGAGTAATAATAAATCAAATATATTTCTTACTTTTAGTCTAAGCACAACCAATCCACATCGAATACTACATATTGAACCAGACCGTCTTGGTTATCAGGTCATTTCATTTGTAGTAGGTGATCGAATTCGATTAAACTTATGAGAAGATCTGATGAAAGAAGACAGAAACCCGTGACCGAACTAATAACTGGAACTTAATCTTTATAGCACAAGATCAGCTTTTAAAAATTGTAAAAACTTTTCGATTGTGTTTGGTAGAAAACCCGGGCCGGTGAACAAAAATCAAATTTTAGACAATATAATGGTTTTAATCATATATCTTAACTATAAATATACAAGAATTGAAAACAATTTTATATATGGACTTAGATGCGTTTTTGCGACGGTTTTTCGAGTGGCAGTGTATTCATTCATAAATAGGCTTTGTAGTATGTACCATTTAGCAGAATCAAAATAGGATAGGTTGAGTGGAAATGAATCAATGAATTGATCGAACGTAAATAATAAACTTTCGTTGTGCTTTCCATCGATCCGTGTAAATTTGTTGCTAAGAAAGGTTTCGTCTTTGCGCAGTGAAAGCACAGGTTGCTATCCTGCAGGTTACGCATACAACCGCTAACAAATTAGATATACCTACCTACACATTCGCCTCAAACATTGCACAGTAGTCCAGAATGCGAATTTAGCAGGAATTTTAACTTTTTGCTAAAATTAAATGATTCAGCCTTACAACATGTTTGGCAAAGTTGTTGTACTTTGCAAGGCACTTCTTTTTGTTTAAACTGATGCTAGGGTGGTTCTAAATTTAAAATATAACTTTTTAACGGTTGGAGATAGAGCTTTACTGTCTTCGATGAAGTTGTAGAGCAACACATTTTAGACAAATTTGCTAAAGACATGCAAGCTCTAGCTTTTATATTTTCCATTGCACGAGAAATTCAAGTGTAAGCTTTAGGGTGTTCCTTAAAAAACGGTTTTATTTCTATAACTTTTGAAGTTTTTATTTTACGCTAAAGTATCCTTTGGAGAACTTGAAGATTATTTTAGGGCGCATAATTTTCTTTAAAACAGCAACTAGTTAACTTTTTTCGTTTTAAAGATAAAATAACTTTTATATAAAAAAATATAACTTTTTCAAATAGAATTATTTTCGATTTGGGCACTGAACATTAAATACTGTTGCTTTCATATGAAATAGCATGCTTTGTAGTATAAATCACCAAAAAATGGCAAGCACGATATTTTTAATAGCTTGCAATATTTATTCAAAAGTTAGTTTATTTTTAGTAAAAAGTATATATAATTTTCTTACGAGCGAAGCTAGAGGTTCAATATATTAAGACAAATTGCTCTCCTTCAAAATATCTGAAAGTATTTCTAAAGTAATCTTAATGAAAAAACAAAACTGCAAAAGTTATACAAAGAAAACCATTTTTTAAGAAACACCCTAAATTTTGTTTGGTAAATTTCTTGTAAAATGAAAAGTACACGACATAGAGTTTCAGTGTCTTCGACAAAGTTTTTTTAAATTTTCAATTTCTTCAATTTTCTGGAAGACAGCGAAACTCTATCTCAAACCATAAAAAAGTTAATTTTCTGATTTTAAAAATTTGGAACCACCCTACCCACTATTTAAAATAATAGAACAATATTGTGAAGTGCATTATTTTATCATAAAAACGAAACTACATTTTTTATATTGTTCACTGTGAAAGTAATTTAAACATATTACAAAGAGTCAATTCATAAAAAACCAAATTTTTAATATAACTTTTTCAGTTTTCATTTTTTTCCAACCTATCCTTCAAATGTTTTTCAGAGTTTTTGAAGACGAACATTTTCTTCTAATACATCAAAACTCTAGCTTTTATTGTTCAGAAGATATAAGCACTTAATATTTCAAAAATAGATTTTTTTTAAATCAATTTTGTGAAATTTTAAAAAATGTCGTGTTCGCCATTTTTTGCTCAATTATAACTCTAGTCATGACCTTATTTATAGTTCAAAAAGAATTATCTTTTATTTGCCCCAAATGAGTGATATTGTTATTCCAAACAACCCCATTTTTGGCGAAAAAGTACTCATAACTTTTCAACGGAAATAGCTAGATATATGGTGCCATGAAACAAATTATGCGCCTTGAAACAATCTTAAAGTTGTCTGAAGGCTACTTCAGATTTAAATGAATACAGCAAAAGTTATTGGAATAAAACTATATTTCGAAGAAACACCTCAAGCTCCGACTTTAAATTTGTTGTAAAATAAAAAGTATGACAGATAGTCTTCAGCAAATTTTTCCAAAATTTGTCGTTCTACAACTTCGTTGAAGGTCGTTTGGCTCTAGCTAGAATGAATTAAAAGTTAATTTTTTGATCTTGGTAAAATTAGAACCACCCTAACTGTTGTTTTAACAAAAAGAGGGTGCTCATAAACTACGAAAACTTCTTTAATTTTAATTTAATAATTAATTTAATAAGGCTAAGTTGTTTAGTTTTAGTAAAATCTCAAAATTCCTGCTAAATTTGCATTCTGTACCACTGTGCATGGAACCCAAGCGCATAAAGCAAAATGAATCAACGCTGATGATGATGGGTAGAGCAAAAGAGACAACTAGTACCACGACATTTAGTATTTTAACCGTGTCTGCAAATGGAGCTCGAATGTGCAAGCGATTTTGTCTACGAATAATTCTGTTCGAGATTGTACTTAAAAGTGTGCAGGAAACGAACACAACACAAAAGAAAGCATAGTGTTTGAACGGACAAGCTCAGTCGCGTGTTGGACGGAACTAGGTAGCGTACAGCCAGTGTAATGGACTTCTAGATTAGCTACACTGGCTGTGAAAGCACACAGCGCAGTGATTTGCTCCGCCTGCCGTTCAACAGGCAACTGAGCTTGTCCGGCCAAATCCGTTCTTTAAATAGTCGACGATGATGTCATTCATTGAAGCGTAGTGCGCTAGGTACACACATCTGTCGTACCGGACTTGGGAAGCGCTATCTTCTGTGTGCAAATGCGCAATACTTTGAGTAGGTTGTAAGGTTGTAGGGTAAATGATCTTGAGTGGGACAATTTATTGTTTTTTCTGCAGTATCGTCGACACATATCTCATAGGTTGTAGGGTAAATGATCTTGAGTGGGACAATTTGTTGTTTTTTCTTCAGTATCGTCGACACATATCTCGATTTCGGCATAAAATTAGGAAAATATTTTAGCAAAAACGCATTAGATGACTAGATTAGATAAAACTAATAATTTTGGTAATTTGTGGATTGAAATTTAAATTAATCTGTGATCGGAACCAGAATAACAGTTTTACTGACTAAAAAATATTGATCATGAGTGGAAATGTATTTATCTTGAATGGAACTAAAAATAATTTTGATTAGAATTATAATATCAGCCCCTTTCAAAAGTAGCAATATCTTTCAAATAAGCCAAGCGGATGAAAAATATATTTAGAAATGATTTAATAGGTTTTAATGCTCAAATTTCTAGGAAATATATCGAGAGTATATGCTATGAAATCATGCCAAATACAAATTAGTATGTATGCGTCTATAACCCCCGAATTTATATTTTCTTCATAACAAAATGCTACCAAAAAACCTCCTCTAGGAGTCAATAGCTGAAACTGGTGGTCTCAATCACGATTATTTGTAGTGCGATTTAATATTAAAAAACCATAATTATATTTTATTTAGAATCTAGTTCATGACATTTTCCGTAGTATTTTCAATCTATTTAAATGAAAACGTAGCAGTGTTTGCTCACATTAGTATAGAAATGTTCAATTTTTGAGCGTTTTATCATAAGCAAGCTTATTCAACAAAGCTCACTCAAGGCGACATAATGTATCAGAAAAAAAAGTAATTTTGTTTCGGAAAATTTTGTGTCTTAGAAATATTTCTAGCTATATTTAACCATGACAGATTGATTAAAATATGTTAAATTTTGCAGAATATGATGATTTTGGCACATTACTTCAGTTTAATACATAACATACATAATACGTATAGCATATTTTTAAAAAAGTCTTGATCAGTTTCTCTATAGTCCCACTTAACATCATTTATCCTACATTATTTATATTTTTAATGCCAGGTTATCAAAAATCTTTGGGTTTATCTTTTGGAATCTATTCTTAAGAGTATTTTGGGGCCACGTGCGCAAAAAATTTGAAAATTTATCGTAGGATGGCATATACGTTTAAAATTGGACCACTTTTCGTTACATACCAGTTTTGTAGAATTTGCAAAGTGCACCCCCATATCATAAACAAAGGCGTAGTCCTACGTCAAAAATCACTAGTGATTTTCTCTGAAGTGATAATGTGATAGAAAAAATCAATGCGCCCATATCACCGCCTGTGAGCACGGCCTAATTATGATTTATTTGATCAGAATTATGAAGTTGAGAAAATCAGGTACAACAGAAAAGATGCAAAATCGGGGTTGATACACGATTATTATTGGGTCGACAATGACTGGGCAGTGCGTAAGCCTCTTGCACCTGAAGGCATAAAATAGACCCCACTTGCGGTCCTTAGCTTCCTGCCCAGTAACTCCTAGCCCTGGCCTCCTCGTGGCGTCGACTGGGATACAAGTAACCTTAGTGAAGATCGGGTAACCAACCCCGGTGGGAACTTTGGTCGTATGCTGGCAGGGAAGGGGGGGTTACCCTTCCTCGGAAGGTGTAAACCTGTCCTGGTGCCCAGGTGGGACCTTAAGCAGTCCTGGCACGATGGCCCACCGGCGAGACAGGTGGTTGGCGTAGGCCCTATAAGCCGCCCCTTAAAAAACCCACATAACGAACAATACAGAAGAGAATACGACCCAGAACAATCGGCAACGACCCAGGCGACGAATAAAGGATCACGATTGGAAACTTGGAACATGGAACTGCAGATCGCTCGGCTTCGCAGGATGTGACAGGATAATCTACGACGAGCTACACCCTCGAAACTTCGATATCGTGGCGCTGCAGGAACTTTGCTGGACGGGACAGAAGGTGTGGAAAAGCGGGCATCGAGCGGCTACCTTCTATCAGAGCTGTGGTACAACCAACGAGCTGGGAACCGGCTTCATAGTGCTGGGCAAGATGCGCCAACGTGTGATCGGGTGGCAGCCGATCAACGCAAGGATGTGCAAGTTGAGGATCAAAGGCCGTTTCTTTAACTACAGCATCATCAACGTGCACTGCCCACACGAAGGGAGACCCGACGACGAGAAAGAAGCGTTCTACATGCAGCTGGAGCAGACATACGACGGTTGCCCTCTGCGAGACGTGAAAATTGTCATCGGCGACATGAACGCACAGGTAGGAAGGGAGGCAATGTACAGACCGGTGATCGGGCCTAACAGCCTGCATTCCGTATCAAATGACAACGGCCAACGATGTGTGAACTTCGCAGCCTCCCGTGGAATGGTAGTCCGAAGCACCTTCTTCCCTCGCAAAGATATCCACAAAGTCACCTGGAGATCACCGGACCAGGTAACAAAAAATCAAATCGACCACGTTCTAATCGACGGAGGATTCTTCTCGGACATCACAAACGTCCGCACTTATCGCAGTGCGAATATAGATTCGGACCACCACCTGGTTGCAGTATGCTTGCGCTCAAAACTTTCGACAGTGCATAGCTCTCGTCGAAGCCGAACGCCGCGGCTAAACATCGAGCGGCTACAAGATGGCAGAGTGGCTCAAGAATACGCGCAGCAGTTGGAAGTGGCACTACCAACGGAAGAGCAGCTAGGCGCAGTTGCCCTTGCAGATGGCTGGAGAGATATCCGATCCGCCATAGGTAGCACCGCAGCCACTGCACTAGGTACGGTGGGCCCGGACCGAAGAAGCGACTGGTACGACGGCGAATGCGAGCAGTTAGTCGAAGAGAAGAATGCAGCATGGGCGAGAATGCTGCAACACCGCACGAGGGCGAACGAGGCGCGATATAAACAGGCACGGAACAGGCAGAACTCGGTTTTCCGGACCAAAAAGCGCCAGCAGGAAGACCGAGATCGCGAAGCGATGGAGCAGCTGTACCGCGCTAAAGACACACGGAAATTCTACGAGAAGTTGAACCGCTCGCGCAGGGGCCACGTACCACAGGCCGACATGTGCAGAGATACAAACGGGAATCTTCTCACGGACCAGTGTGAGGTGATCCAGAGGTGGCGGCAGCACTACGAAGAACACGTGAACGGCGATGCAGCAGACGACGAGGATGGCACGGTAACGCACCTGGGAGCACGCGCGGAAGACATTACACTACCGGCTCCGGATCTCCAAGAAATCCAGGAGGAGATTAGCCGGCTCAAAAATAATAAATCCGCTGGGGTTGACCAAATACCAAGCGAGTTACTAAAACACGGTGGCGAGCCACTGGCTAAAGCGCTGCACTGGGTGATTACCAAGATTTGGGAGGAAGAGATTTTACCGGAGGAGTGGATGGAAGGTGTCGTGTGTCCTATCTACAAAAAGGGCGACAAGCTGGATTGCTGTAATTACCGAGCAATCACCCTGCTGAACGCCGCCTACAAGGTACTCTCCCAAATACTATGCCGTCGACTATCACCAATTGCAAGAGAGTTCGTGGGGCAGTACCAGGCGGGTTTCATGAGCGAACGATCTACCACGGACCAGGTGTTCGCTCTTCGTCAAGTACTGCAGAAATGCCGCGAGTACAATGTGCCCACACATCATTTGTTCATCGACTTCAAAGCCGCATACGACACTATCGATCGAGATCAGCTATGGCAGATTATGCACGAGTACGGATTCCCGGACAAACTGACGCGATTAGTGAAGGCGACGATGGATCGGGTGATGTGCGTAGTACGTGTCTCAGGGACGCTCTCGAGTCCCTTCGAATCACGCAGAGGGTTACGGCAAGGTGATGGTCTCTCGTGTCTGTTATTCAACATCGCGCTGGAAGGTGTAATAAGAAGAGCAGGGATCGACACGAGTGGTACGATTTTCACAAAGTCCGTTCAGCTACTTGGCTTCGCCGATGACGTTGATATTATTGCACGAAACTTTGAGAAGATGGAGGAAGCCTACATCAGACTGAAAAGAGAAGCCAAGCGCGTCGGACTTGCCATCAACACGTCGAAGACAAAGTACATGATAGGAAGAGGTTCACGAGAAGAGAATGAGAACCGCCCGCTTCGAGTCTGCATCGGTGGCGACAAAATCGAGGTGGTTGAAGAGTTCGTGTACTTGGGCTCACTGGTGACCGCCGACAATGATACCAGCAGAGAGATTCGTAGACGCATCGTGGCAGGAAATCGTGCTTACTTTGGCCTCCGCAAGACACTTCGGTCGAACAGAGTTCGCCGTCGTACGAAGTTGACCATCTACAAGACGCTGATTAGACCGGTAGTTCTCTACGGGCACGAGACCTGGACCATGCTCGTGGAGGACCAACGCGCACTTGGTGTCTTCGAACGGAAAGTGCTGCGTACCATCTACGGTGGAGTGCAGATGGAAGACGGCACATGGAGACGGCGAATGAACCATGAGTTGCATCAGCTGTTGGGGGAGCCGCCCATCTGTCATACCGCGAAAATCGGACGACTACGGTGGGCCGGGCACGTAGCCAGAATGTCGGACAATAGCCCGGTGAAAACGGTTCTCAATTGCAATCCGACCGGTACAAGAAGACGTGGCGCGCAGCGAGCACGATGGATCGACCAGGTGGAAAACGATTTGCGGACCCTTCGCAGACTGCGTGGCTGGCGACGCGCGGCCATGGACCGAGTGGAATGGAGGAATCTTTTGTATACGGCACAGGCCACTTCGGCCTTAATCTGTTAATGAAACACGATTATTGTAAGAAAATCCTTATGATGATGATTTAATCACATGATTTTGGGAGTGAGAGCGATCCAGCAAAATAAAATGCGAAATAATCTAAATGCTAACGTTTTCAAGTTTTCGGGAAAGTTTTATATTGAAGGACAAGTTGTTGGCAGTTGAAAATCAATAGTTTTGAACATTTTTAATGCACAGGGGGCTCCACCGATGTGTCAAAATGGAAATTGTTTCAACTTTTTGGGAAAGTGTTTTGTTTATTTGTTTATTTTTGATAAGGCTGACAAAATCGGGTCAAAAGCTGTCAAAATTGGGGGTAAACAAAATCGGGGGCTGATAAAATCGGATTTTTTCTGTGTCTTCAACAATTTAAAGCTGAAGACTGCATGATCTATTTTTTTATTTTTCGCGCAAATCAAAGTTGTTCAAAGTGTTACTTGAAAAAGTTAATACAGTGAAGACCCGATTTTATGAGCTCCCGATTTTGTCTACCCCCGATAATTCCAGCTTTTTGATCCGATTTTGTCAGCCTCATACGAAATTATGTTTGATGGGCTCCAGCAGACGAACCGGGTCAAATTAGAGTAAATCCTTTCTCGAGCTTATTTTTCTTGCCTTACACCCAAAATTCGACGGGTATGTTTCTATTACTTTTGGGTAAGATTCTATTGTGTTTTCGGTAACAGACCACGCAATTGCGCATTGCGGTATTAAACTCATATTCCCACAAAGGTAGTAAACGGTGGAATGACGAATTTCGGTTGCTGTTCATTAGGGTGGGACAAAAATTAGATTCCAGCTCCGAGCAACTTTTTAGGTACCATTTGGGTCCTAGAACAACTGTGCAAATTTTTAGCTCGATCGGTGAAACTATATTTTCGCGCCCACTGTTTAAAGTTTACATGGGATTTTGTATGGGAAAATTAACTTTTACAAAATAATTCCTCCAGGAGTCGCCCATTACTTCCTAAAAATAAATCGTAAAGGAAATTTAACAAAGAAAGAAAGTCTCGAAAACCACAAAACGATCTGACGCTTGAGAAAAAAGTTATTAAGCAGAAACTGATTGATGCTCTGACGATTGATAAAATATTCATTTTTTCTAGCACCACTGCTGTTGGTTGTCCAATTATACGCAATTTTGTTTTAATCCTCCCTTAATGTGTCTAAATCGTTTATCTACACTATTTGGCCACTTCGCAAGGTTTGGAGGGATAAATTGAGGCTTTTTTTGTACATAAGAAAAGAAAGTTGAAACTTTTTGTATATAATTAGACTGACAGAAGCAGTGATGCTATGACAAGTGAAATTTTCATCAATCTTCAAAACATCAATCGGTTTTTGTTTAATAACTTTTTCCACAAGCATCAAATCGTTTTGCAGTCTTCTAGACTTTGTTTCCTGGACAAATTTCCTATAAAAATCAGACATCTATTTATTTTTAGGAGGTAAGGGGCAACTCTTGGAAGAATTAATTTGCAGAAGACAATTTCCCCATACGAAATCCCATGTAAACTTTAAACCGCGGGCGCAAAAATATAGTTTCACCGATCGAGCTGAAAATTTGTAGAGTTCTTCAGGGAGCTAAGTGGGACTCAAAAAGTTACTCGGAGCCAAATTTTATTTTTTTCATATAACCATGTCCCACTCTACTGTTCATGTATGCGCATCACACAATAAAACACTTTTTCAGTATGTGTCAACCTCGGCTCTGTTCGGATGTAGGATAATTCGGTCGATTGCTATGATAGTATTAGTAACGAGTCAAACCAACCGGAATCCTGGCGGATCTCTGACCAAATTCAGGCTGAAATCTGCCCCAATATTGGCAGAAACCAGCCAGAATTACGGATTTTTTACTGGGTAGGTTGGATAGTGGAATAAAAAGTTTAGGCGGTTACCGGATCCGGCCTAGCTGCCAGATCCAGACCAGTCCCCAAATCCAGACCTCCCGGATCCAGAGATGTGCCCAGATCCGAACCAGCTCCCGGATCTGGACCAGTACCCGGATCCGGACCAGTACCCGGATCTAACCCATCCCCTTTTCCCCTTACCAAGTCCGGACCTGAGCCAGACCCAGACCTGGTGCTTAGATCCAGACAAGTGTCTGGATCCGGAGCCTCGGTTCGGATACATGGATCCAAATCATAGGTCTTGCTTCCCGTACATGACGGGAAGGACTGTTCATGTTTTGTGCAGGCGCTACCTTGCTGTTAACGTCCGTGATAGAAAAGAAATTTCAATTTAACACCAGCCGAAATACCCCACCACTATTCCGAGTCGTTTTTTCTGACTGTGCTTTGAAGCTAGCCGAGTGTGAGCCGATCTTCAAATACGGAATTTTTCGTGTAGAGAAAATCGAATTTCGTCTTTGTCCACATAGTGTTCATTTCACTTGATGCGCAATACAATGACAAGCGAAGTGCTACACACTTCCAGACAATCCGACGCGATAATATTTAATGAATAAGAATTGATGAAACATTAGTGCGACGCAGAGAAGATTTGAATGTGTTGGTATTGCCGTTTGAGGAATTTTTTGTTGTGACCGTTTTAGCATGAAACGTCTTGCTATTAGAGCATTTTTTTTATTACCGTAAAGGTATTACGGCCGAGTTTTGGGTGTAGAAATTCAAAATATCAATTTATTTATAATTCTGCTATTTGATTCCCCCCTTAGAAAAATTCATAATTTATTTAACAGCTTCGGTCTATTAAAAAGAGAGAAAAAAATATGTCCTAATTTTGTCAGCCTAAAATAAACAAAGGGGCTGATAAAACGGGTTTTCGCAGTACATGGATTATTCCGCGCAAAGTGACAAAATAAAACAAAACTTGAAATCTCCCATCACAGATTACAACCAATTTTGAAGAAATTGTTAATCTAGAGCCAATATATAATATCCCAAATTATTATGTCGATTGAGCCACCCCTCGGTCCATGTGAACACTCTAAATTAAAACAAACTTTTTAGATTTTTTTTCTGATTACATCTCTTGCACAGTTTGCACTAGAATCAATCAGCGAGATGCTTTTTGAAGGAAATTATTCAAGGAATCTAGAAAAAAATACTAGTTTCATAAAGCAGTGTTGCCAAATATGCATCATTTTCAAAACTTTAAATACATTTTTCTCGCAATACTTATATTGAGTACTGCAAGCATTTGTGACTCATAAAATATCAGTATACCGACTTTACTAGACCGGTTTCAGACACTCCTTTGGGATATTGATGACATGCTTCTCAGGATTCTGTTTGGATCCTTTCCGGTATTCTGATCGGATTCCAATGGAATCTATCTCATAATTTCGATTTAATCCTTATCCGTATTTCTACGTTTTCTTGCTCTGAATTTTGATGCAGGATTCTAGAGAAAAGCTTCTCAGAAGTCCGGTGGAATCCTTCTCAAGATAGAATTCTACTGAAGATTATGATTAATTCCAGCTACTGATAGTCGATAGAATAATGCTCATATTTTCAATTCCGATGAGTATCCTGCTCAGAGTTTCAGTTTTAATTTTAATCAATATTGCTCTTCTTCCAGACAACGTATCTTCACAAGGACAAGTAAGGCTTATAACTGGGACTATTACCTTTCGTTTTCACACTAACAGTTATAAGTATTGTCAGTAGCACAGAAATTATTACAATTAGTCTGATTGGTTCCCGCTGAAGCAGTGATAATCCGAAAGGGTTATGAGGCTATGTCTAGGGACTGTAGTAGAATATTCTAACAGCTTCGGAAAAAATGTGTCCTGATTTTGTCAATGTCACCATGTGGTCAGCCTAAAATACACCCAAAGGCAGCCAAAAACGGGTCTTCACTGTACTCGAAAACCCTAGCCAGATGGGTATTTTTGAAACACGTTCGACAAGTAGATGATGAAAATGAATATTTGGAACCTTTGTGAAATCCAAGATGCTAAATTCCGGTTAAGCAATATTTTCGATAACCCTAACAATATATGGGGATTTTTGGAACTGACTTGACAAATAGATGATGGAAACATCAGTTTGATGGCATTTAGAAATCCAAGTTAAGCGAAATTTTGTATAACCGTAACCATTAAGGGTATTTTTGAAATGGGTTTGACAACTAGATAACGGAAATCGATGAGTGACGTCATTTTGAAGGCGAAGGTAGCAACTTCTGATTGAGCAAAATTTTCCATTACAATGTCATTACTAATCACTATATCAATATCTACTTGTTGCCGTTTGGGTGCTTTGCGCTATTCAGCGATAAGATGTGAGTGATAAGAGAGCCCGGTAAAACAAAATGCGGACGAACATGGTCGGGCGATTTAAACAGTTTGACGTTTGACTCAACTCGCCTGTGCCAATTGCCCCTAGGAACAAATGCAATTTGCGAATGTGATTTAAAGGCAATTTTAACACTTAGAGAAATTTTCTGGCGGCTGAAATGGACTTGGTTGTTTCTTTTTGCGTTTTTCAAACATGGCGGCGAACATGTTTGGCTTAAGCTTAAAATTGTTTTTTAAACAGTTGGCGTGTTTTCGCTTGTATTTTGTTTGTCTAGTGCACTTAATTTAGCCAACGAATGTGGGAAATTGTGGAATCGTGTGTAAGTACAGTGAAACAAGATCTCTGACCTAAAAACTAAATGAAAGCAAGATTGTGGTAAGTTTTGGTGTGCAATACAAATTTCACCATGGATTCTTCCTATAGTTTGGTGGTGATTACCTAGTGTACTGATAAATTTATGTGAGTAAATAATGAATTCGAAAATAAGTATTATTTTTAATTTTCATATCAGGCAATTAAGGGCGATTATATGGCGCGTTCACTGGGCGATTTGGGGGCGACTTAAGGGCGGGTAGAGCGGCAAAAAAATGACAAATCGCCCAAATGTGGCATTTAAAATAGCCCCCTAATTGCCAGCAAGTTGCTGGCAAATTGTAGGGCAATTAGCGCATCCGAGTTGGCAAATAGCCCCCCGCTAGCCAGCAACTTGCCCTTTTTGACTGGGAGTGAGAGCAGTGCAGGTCATACTGCTGTTCACTGAAAATGAGCGTGGATACGAGAGTGTCCGCCATGAAATCGGAATTAAATGATTATAATTAGTTGCATATATGTATGATATTTAGAATAAAAATTCAGTTGAATTTATGTCAGAACATTATATGTAAATATCTGCGACTAACGGTCAATTTAAAAACCATAGAACAAAATTTATTATACATCACACCTAAGTTAATACACAAAACACATAGATCAACTGACTGATTTGCCGGAAAATGGGGAAAATCGGAGAAGGTCGGAAAAAGGAGAAGATTAGAGAGGAAATTGGCTTAGGATAGGTCGCTACTGAGTCATTCGATTCATTGGGCTCATTTACCGCAAAGACAGCCCTGCGATAAGACCTGAAAATTTTAGAAAAGAGTTTAGTAAAAGCAAAATTATAATCCCGATGTTGAAACAACTTTCAATTAAGGTCAAATACGGGAAAGCTAGCTAAAATTATAAAAGGAATAAAAGGAATCAGAACCCATTCGGTTTCTTTGGCTGATCCATCGTCGGTGAAGTGCAGTGTTGGCGCAATACATGAACCAGGAGACGGTACGTAACAAAAGTCGTCGGAACGACGCTCTCAGCCATCGCTATCCTCGTGGGAAAGCCTCACGTGGAAAACCAAATCCAGGCAAACGACCAGCATGAGGTGTACTTTTTTCGGTCGCTACCAAATTATACTGCCATACGGTGGTAATCATCCGATAGAGTAAAAATTGACGGCGACAACACTCCTCTGCCGAGCGAAGACCGGCGAACGCCTAACGAGTCGGAACTCATCCACCCAAAAAGCCGACCATCGGAGCTACCACCGCTACTCCCATTTACCCAGCAACCGAGGATCAGAAAATTTCCACCCGCATCAGATCGGCCAGCCGCAAGACATACACACACATACACGATTCATAGGTAATAAAAATTAAGTTAAATTTGATCGAGTCGCGTTCTTGTCGTTCTAATTGGTGTCCATATAGCCGACCTTTAGAGTTCCGGCTCTCACGCTCGCGCTCGCCTGTGCAAATGAGGCCGTTGAGAGTCCACCCCCAGAAGGTCCCCGTGGCTTGACTAGCGAGTAGGGGAATTGTCGAAGTCCCTCTGACCGAAAAATAGCGTACTTTATAATTGTCCTATTCCAAAAATGCCCATATTGTCGAGTTTATAGAGAATTGGTCCAAGCCGGAAGTCGTCATCGTGGATTTCAAAATGGCTTCAGATATCGATTTCCGTCATGTACTTGTCAACCCCATTCTAAAAATGCTCATATTGGTGAGGTTAGAGAATTGATCCAAACCGGAAGTCGCCATCTTGGATGTCAAAATGGCTTCGCACATCGATTTACGATACTTATATCGTTGAGGTTATAAACTTTATCCAAACCGGCAGTTGCCATCTTGGATTTCAAAATGGCTTAAGGCATCGATTTTCGTCATCTACTCATAAGCCCCATCCCAAAAATATCCATATTGTTGAGGTTGTAGACTTTATCTCAACCGGAAAATTTAAAATTTAATTTTAAAATGGCTGCAGACATCGATTTCCGTCATGCACTCGTCAACCCCATTCCAAAGATACTCATATTGTTGAGGATATAGATTTTATCTACACCGGATGTGGCCATCTTAGATTTTGAAATGGCGCCAAACATCGCTTTCCAACATGTGCTTATCAATCACATTCCGAAAATAACTAAACTGGTGGTTGGGTTCAGACTAAAACAAACGTATAATGCTGAGACAACTACCGCGTGCATAACCGTTACGCCCATCATGTATGTATGAACATTAGGGCATGGCAAACAATTTTTTTTTGAATTCTCAAGGGCCCCCACCCTCATATTGTGACATGTCAAAGCAAGCTCAGATGCCAAATTTCACGTCATTTGGACAATTCTAGACTCCCGCCCACTTGGCTTGAAATTTTTGAAATTAATACTATTGGAAACTTAAACTATGGTGGAATAATATATTAAATGCTATAACTTTTGAAGTAACAATCTGAAAATTACAATTTATGCATTTTTAAAGGAATTAACCTTAGTATTTGAATGGAGATATTTCTGTTTCTAGAAAGATACGGGAAAGTGGGCTCCGGGTCATTTGGCACCAAAATCCCCTATTTTCAATAATTTTTCTGCTCCGTGATGCAAATCATACTTATTTTTTAGTTTTCTAATGTGAAAAATATCAGAAATCGAACGGAATCTTTTTAATCTTTGTCCGAATACGAGAAGTTGGGGCCTTTTGTCATTCATATTAAAGTTTGCCATTTTTCGTGCATATATCTCTATTATTCTTCAATCAATTTTCATAAAATGTAGCTTGTTGAACGTGTAAAATTCTTAGGAATACAACAAAATTAGATTCGTTAGCGCTAAAATTCAGAAACATATTTTTTTATATTAACTCAACAAGTCACATTTTTTCATTAAATGTCCTAATAACTCAACTTCCCCTATTTTTCCAGGAATCAAACTTTTCTCATGTGATCCCTAAGCGTATTTTATACTAAAAGTAGTAAATTAAATAAGAACTTTGTTTTGTAAGCACCATTTAGGTGTTACTATGCGCGATTTTATGATTAAAATGTGAAATCGATACTATATGTCAGATAATTTAATGTTTTTGAATTTTACCGACCACGAATCAATTTTTATTTTGTTCCTAAGAATTTTTTACGTTCAACAAGGTACAATTTATTAAAATTGAATAATAATAGAGATGCACGAAAAAATTATAAAATTTAATATGAATGACAAAATGCCCTATAACCCTAACTTCTCATATTTGGGCAAAGGTCAAACAGGATCCGTTCGATTTCTGAGAATTTTTCACATCAGAATAACTGCAAAATATGTATGATTTGCATCACGGAGCAGAAAAATTAAATAAAATAGGGGACTTTGGGGCCAAAATGACCCAGTACCCCACATTGCCATATTTTTTCAGAAACACAAATATCTCCATCCAAATGCTAAGGGTATTTCCTTTAAAAAGTGGTATAAATTGTAATTTTCCGATTGCCACTTCAAAAGTTATAGCATTTAATATATTTTTCCTCCATATTTTCCCATATTACCAATTTCAAAATTTTCAAGCGAAGTGGGTGGGAATTGTCTAGAATTGTCCAAATGATGTGAAATTTAGCATCTTAGCTTACTTTGACATTTGTCACAATATGCGAGGGGGGCTTTGCGAATTAAAAAAAATTGCTATGCCCTAATGAACAAAGTTGCTGTCTCTACTTTAATGTATTTCAGTAAGGTAAGCATTTCGGCTAGTTTGCTGTTTTTTCGTATGACGTGAGCCTTGAATCACAATCAACCACGATTTTCAATAATTATCATTTGAGAATCTCGCAAAATTAAAGAAAAAATTAGTTACATTTTTTATTTTGCAGTAAATGTAAATGTATTAGTTACGATTTTGAAGGAAAAATTAAGCTCTTTCAGAGTAATGTATGATATATTTATCAGTTTTTGACGATACAGGGAAGACCCGATTTCATCACCCCCGATTTTGTCAGTTGTTTGACCCACATTTGTCAGCCTCATATGAAAATTGATAATTGGTAGTTTGATGGGCTCTGACAGACGAACCAAGTTGAGTTCGAGTACACCCAGGTTTTTTTACGCGGGGAATACGCACCGCGTAAAAAAACCGCGTAAAATAACCGCGGAAAAAACCGCGTTAATTGGAAAATCCGCGTAAAAAACGCGTTGATTGGAAAATATTCGTAAAAAAACCGCGTAAAAAATTCGAAAATCCGCGTAAAAAAATCTCAGCAAAAGACTTAGAATATTTGTGGAAGTTTTTTTTGCACAGATTTCGCAATTAATGCGGTTTTCACAAAAATATCCTTTCGAATGCAAAAGACTTGGAAGATTTTCGGAAAGACGGAAGAGACGGGTCTACAAGACTCCTTATGGCCCACACCCCAACACTATGGGTATTTTCGGAATGGTTTTGAAGAGTAGGTGCCAGAAATTGATCTTTGGCGTCTTTTTGAAATCAAAGATGGCGACTTCCGGTTTAGCGAAATTCGCTATAACTCAATCAATATGGATATTTTCGGAATGGTCTTGACGAGTAGGAGCCAGAAATAAATAAATCTTCACCTTTCACGCAAGGTTTTCCATGAAAAATAAATTTTAGCGCCATTTTCAAATCCCAGATGGCGACTTCCGGTTTAGCGAAATTCCCGCAGGAAAAATCTGGGTAATCATCTAAATCACCCTCAAATATAAGATCTAATCATAAACCAGCAAAATGCAAAATATTTTTATGTGTTCATCCAGAAGAGTGCGGTGAGAATAGAAGAGAGAAGAAAGAGACGTATGGGGTATGAGTTTGGGGTTTGAATTTATTCAAATTAAACATATTGCTTAAATTTAAGTAAATTCAACTGTTTTATTAAAACTATTTGTACAGAAAGATTCCGTTTTTAGCATGCTCCATTATTGGCAATAAAATAGTTCCGTTTTTGGCAACAAATAGGTTTCGTTTTTGGCAACATTATTTTTGTTCATAGTAAATCTTTTGAAAAATGCTCAATAATCATTTTGTTGTTATAATGGATATCGCTTTTGACTTTATTTCCAAACGTAGGAGTCATATTTACTATATTTTAAGGGGCGGGCATAGCGAATAAAGTAAATTTTGTTGATTTTTTCTATTATTTCATTCCATTTCACATATTCTCGAATTGAAAATAAAAGCTTTTAAGGTAAGGTTCCATTTTTGGTACGGTTCCAGTTTCGGCAATTGAAAAAAAAAATTGTTGGCAAAAACGGAATCCTACTGTACTACAAATTCAACTTCCAAAAATACCCATATTGATTGGGTTATAGCGAATTTCGTTAAATCGTTAATCGCCATCTTGGATTTTAAAATGGCGTCAAAAATCCATTTTTGGAACCTACTCATTAAGATCATTCCAAAAATACTCATATTGACTGGCTAACCCGGAAGATGCCATCTTAGAACCAAGACCATTCCGAAAATACCCATATTGATTGGGTTATAGCGAATTGCGCTAAACCGGAAGTCGCCAGCCTTGATTTCAAAATGGCGTCAAAATGAATCTCTGGCACCTACTCTTTCAATACCATTCCGAAAATATTCATATTGTTGGGGAGCGGGCCATAAGGAGTCTTCCAGACCCGTTTCTTCCATCTTTCCGAAAATCTTCTAAAGTCTTTTGCATTCAAAAGGACTTGGAATATTTTTTGCAAAAACCCCGTTAATTGGAAAATCCGCTTAAAAAAACCGCGTTAATTAGAAAATCCACGTAAAAAAACCTCGTAAAAAACCGCGTAAAAAACTGGGTGTAAATTTCTTGAGAATATTTTTTTTTATCTAAAAATAAAAATTTTAATTTTGTTTTAATTTTGCACTGTCAGACCCACCTAAGGGAAATTGCTAAATGATCGGAAAGGGTTATGAGGCTATATCCAGGGACTAAGAGAGAGCTTTTTTTAGATGTCAATGTCCCCGTTTTATAAGCCTAAAGTTCACCGAGGGGCGGATAAAAACGGTCTTCACTGTACTAAATTTACAGGTGCTAAAAACGGGGGTAAATAAATACAAAATCTGTCGAAACTCTTTTCAAGCAAGTCACAGCGACTGGTCTCTTCGACAAAGTTATTTCTATTTTATCACGACAAAAATGTTTGAACATTATAAATACGAGAAACCAAAAACAAAAATATTAGAAGTAAAATTTAAATTTAAGGAGTTCGTCATGCAAAATGCTCCATAAATCGATAACTATAAGTAAAAGAGAAAATCCAGAAAAAATTGAGGAATTTCTCTTCTCTGCCACTTAGTAGAAGATGTTAGATTGGTCCGAAGCAAGATAATAATGACATCATCCTCGTAGTAGACACCAGTCCCCTTTACGATTATCGGATATCCAATACACGATAAATGATTATCCAAATGTTTACTGTGTAGCAAGAAAATTACATCAAAATACACTTGTTCGATGAAAACCCGATGCAAACTACGATCAATTTGAGAAGAGATGTCCATGCTGGAAATATATACAACAAAAAGAGGATTGACCTCCTGCTTCATTTATTGTTGCAGTCTCGGCTCGAGCGTGTTCGCTGCGCCAGGTTGCTTTGCTTCATTTTCTATGTAAACAGAATGCTTCAAAGCTAAAGAAAATTTTCTTGTGAATGGGAAACCGAAAATTACCTGAAGTATAAGTTTTCTACTAAACTGTACTCAACTGTTGTCCATCTATATGGTGCTGAACAGCAAAGCCGTGTTTCATGTTTTTAAATAAGTTCACCTCGAGTTTTTGGGGACCCTAAATTTAGGTTAGCTCCCTTTTTATTCGGCACTCGAAAATACGTTAAAAAATCCTTACAGTCCTCCCAAATTACGTACGGTTGTCTAGCCTAATCAACGAACGACGAAAATCAGCCCCCGTTCAAAGGGAACTTGGAGCGCGTATCGAAAATTCACCCAGAAACGAATGGAAGCATTTCTGTCTCAACGGTGATATATAGCTTCTTCGTATAAGTTTTAAAATCCTTATTGGGATTTTCTTCTTCAGGTCAGTCAAGTTTAGTCATTTCTCGGAATTCTCGACGGTTTGCGGTAAAGTTATATGACAGTCTGTTTGTTTTCACACTGGGATGAAACCGATTAGCTAAGCAATTAATGCTTTTGCGGTACATTGCTTTTTTATTGCAATTTATTTAAGTGTATTACTACACAGATGATATAAAAAATAATTGTAATACGTACAGTTGTGTACCTAACACAAAAGATATGTTGATTTGCATAAATTTGCATTATTCTTCCATCTGCAACCCCTACTCGTTTAATAAGCATCATTTGGTACTCGTAATAAAGCATCTTATGGTCATGCCCTTATTCCACTGTGACAGTTTCTGGCGAAAGGATGCCTCGAAGAAAATCCAAAACTATTCGAACGAAAGCCGGAAATCTTTTCCGGGAGTACTGTTCCAACACCTCGGTTCACGGTGTCCGCTATTTGAGCTGCCGGGAGAGAACCGGGTGCGAGATATCTCTTTGGATCTTGGTATTCGTTCTTTCCATCGGCAGCTGTACTTTGCTGATTCTGAAAACCTACCGTAAATGGGATCAAACACCGGTGATTGTGAGTTTCGACGAGAAGGCCACCCGCATTTGGCAGATTCCGTTCCCGGCGGTGACAATTTGTCCGCAGGCGAAAGCTGATTCTCTTTGGCTGAATTTCAGTCGTGAACACGAAGAGAACATCAAAAATGGAAAGGTCGTAAACCCAGATCAAAATATGTAAGTGTCTCACCTGTGTGTATGTAGTCATCACCATTTATTGAAATTTATTTTACAAGGACGGATAATTTCATCGCGATGGTGCAGGTGTGCGAGCGAATTTTTTACCATCTGTTCCATGATAGTGAAATCCTGCCGAACAAAACCAGCTCGGAGAGCTATGCCGTCCTCATTGACAGCATGTCTGTTTCGATGCGTAAGACCTTGTATTTTTGTTTTTTTCGCGGTAGAATTTCCTATTGTGACAGCCTTTTCCACCGAACCATAACCGAAGAAGGCATTTGTTTCACTTTCAATGGCCTGTCCGCAGAGCAACTACTCCGCACGGAAGCAATTATATCGGAAGAAGAATCTGAAATGCCCGATGTTCGCAATGGATCCGATTGGACTCTAGAACACGGTTATTCTACACAGTCGAATCTTTCAGCCTATCCATATCGAACCGTAGCCTCCGGTTATTCATCAGGGCTTTCCGTGAATTTAGTAGCTAACAATAGTGATTATGATTATCTTTGTGGAGGTCCGGTTCAAGGATTGAAGATATTGTTGCATTCTCCCGCTGACTACCCTCAGGTGTCAAAGAAATTTATCCGTGTACCCATGAACCAGGAGGTAACCATCGCCGTCAAACCGCAAATGATTGTGACCGACGAGATTCTGCGAAACTACGCTCCCGAGCGCCGACAGTGTTTCTTCAACCACGAACGCTACCTGAAGTTCTTTCGAGTCTATACCCAGGACAACTGCGAGCTGGAGTGTTTAACCAACTTTACCCGCCAGCAATGCGGCTGTGTTCGATTCTCGATGCCTCGTTTCAATCGAACAGAGATCTGCGAGTCGAACAAGATCGAGTGCATGATTCAGGCGGAGAATGATTTACTGGAGATGGACGCTGTTAAGCATCAGAAAGGCGAGAGGAACTATCGAGCCGATTGCAACTGCTTGCCGTCGTGTACTTCGTTACAGTATGACGCCGAAATCACCCAAACAGACTTGGAATGGGAAAGCTGGTTAAGGGCCTTCAAACCGCCACTGAATGAGTCCAAAAGGTGCATCACATAGTTGACCGTTGTAACATTTAGTTTAGTGTAATTCTCCGTTTGTTACAGGTTTGAGATCTCCCGCCTCGGGATATACTACAAGGAAGCACAGTTTATGGCGTCAAAGCGAAGCGAACTGTACGGATTGACGGACTTTTTGGCCAACTGCGGTGGACTGCTGGGGCTTTGTATGGGCGTTAGTTTATTGAGTTTAGTCGAACTGGTGTACTTCTGTTCGGTTCGTCCGTTTACGCTAGGACCAAAGTCGAAAGAGATGTCTCCGATAAAAGATAATAAAACTGCGACATCAAATTATATAAACTATTTAAAACAATTATGAGTTAATATGTTCCGGTTAATTAAACATGAATCCTTATTAAACAGTGCAATTAATACTCTGTATTGTGCCGTAATTTGGCGTTTTATTATGCAACTAATAAATAGAGCTTAGCTTTTAGCTACATTAATTCTACAATATTCTACAAAATTTCAAATATTATTACAATTTGCATACAGAATTAAATTGGTTTACGCATGTCTTTGTGTGCTTCGATTCTAGAAAATGAATGTGTGTCTCTAAAAATTACGGGTGGATAATGTCCGGGACAGAACCGCGGTGTTGACGTAGGACTATGCGTTGGCGCATCATATCATTAAAATTCTGCTTGTATCTCATTCCAACGGCTAAATTTACACATTAAGCTTGATTTACCATGTTCAGTAACATTTTTCTGGGCAATTGAGCAGTACACGTGCGGTAACTTAGGCAATCCCAGATCGTCAGGATAAATGGAAAACTTTTCGCACTTGATCTAACGGACACGTATTATTTTTTCTTTTGCATATACTCTAGTGTCAAATGATGCTTTTACTCTATGAAAGATCCACTGCTCGGTTTTGTTAACTAACGCATGGAGCCGTATCAATTATTCAAAATCAATAAAACAAAATGGCCCTGCAACTCCTATCTTTACCTCCTCGCGGATCCGGCTGGGGTATGAGCAACCTTAGGGAAGATCGGGTAACCAACCCCGGTGGGAACTTTGGTCATACGCTGAGCGGGAAGGGAGGGGGTGGTTTGCATCCGCAAACCTGAACGAGCGTCTGTTCTCCAGGCTAGGAGCGGCCCACAGCACGCTGTGCTCAAACAGCGTCTGTTCTGGTATCCAGCGGCTAAAAATGAAATGCTCTCCCCGGAGCTATATCCAAGATGGCAGCCCCATCAGGGTGTGATAGGGAACCTTAGGCTAACCACCTACTGTTCCCGAAATTCAAAAACCGTTCTAGAAACCGTAAAAGAAAGATTTCAAACTGATTTAACGGCAACGACTTTTAGCATGAAACAACGGATATGAATTGGAACTTGGCATGTATTAACCCTAGCCCAGCAGAGTAAATTGGCACAACTTGCCAATGAGGCTTGAGATCCTAGGAATGAGCGAAGTCCGTTGGCCGAATTTGGGAGAACACAGATTGCCGTCGGGTCAAATTCTGCTATACTCTGGTCTATGAGGTGAACACGCTCCTCGTCACCGTGGAGTTGGCTTCCTGCTCAGCGCGCACGCCTACACTGCGCTAGTGAAGTGGGAGCCTATTAATGAGAGAATAATCGTTGCCAGATTCAGAACACGGGTTCGAAACCCTACCATGATTCAATATTACGCGCCAACGACAAATAGTGTTAATCAGCGTTCAAGGTTATTTGCACACTCTACGCCTAGTTGAGGTTTCAGTATTTTTTTCCCTTCTTTTGTGTTTCTGTTTCTGAGTACCGTTAGCCGGTCAGTGAAGTGAAGCAGTGTTCTTCTAGTAAGCCGTCTGGATACCGTTACCTACACAAGCTAAGTATTAGTTTTCGTTTCCCCTTTTTGGTTGTCTTAATAACGTGCACTGGGCAATAGGCCCGTGCAAAAATGACTTCCCCTGACGGCGGTTCATCTCAAGGTGAGATGGACGTCGAAATAAAATCGGCTCCCCGGCTCAAGGTATATCCGAGCTCGGCCCCCGGGCTATTTGTGATCTTCTTTCGGACCAAAGATAAAAAGTGTTTGAATCTGTTGCAGATTTCTCGAGTTCTGACGGATCGGTATTCGGCCGTGACAGAAATATCGAAAATTCGCCCTGATAAGCTTCGGGTGGTGGTTAACAGTTCAACTCAGGCAAACGATATTGCTGGCTACGAGCCCTTTACGAAGGAGTACAGGGTGTATATTCCAGCTAGCAGGGTTGAAGTCAGTGGGGTCGTTTCCGATTCGAGTCTGAATTGCGAGGACCTGCTACAATATGGGACTGGCTGTTTCAAAGACCCCATGCTTAAGCCAGTGAAGATACTGGAATGCAAACGTTTGCATTCAGCATCAGTCGCAGCTGACGGCAAGAAAATATACGTCAACTCAGACTCTTATCGGGTGACCTTCGCCGGCTCTGCCCTGCCCAATTACCTCCTCTTTGACAAGGTTCGTCTACCTGTTCGCCTCTTTGTGCCGCGGGTCATGAACTGTACTAATTGCAAACAATTGGGACACACAGCCTCCCATTGTAGCAATAAAGCCAGCTGTGGGAAATGCGGTGGGAATCATGCGGATGATTCCTGTGGTAGAGATGTCGAAAAGTGTCTCTACTGTGGGGGAAACCCACATGATCTCCCTTCATGTCCCGCGTACAAACAGCGCGAGGAAAATCTTAAGCGTTCCCTTCAGGGACGCTCTAAGCGATCTTTTGCAGAAATGCTTAAGATAGCTACGCCACCTGTCTCTACGAACATCTTTACCAACTTGTCTACTGACGAAGGCGACTGTGATGAACCCCAGGAGGGAACATCTTCTGCTGTGCCTAGAAGTAGTAGAAAAAGGAAGAACATTTCCTCTTCCAAGCTTCGTCGTAAAGGCCAGAAGGTGTCTCTTCATGGTCCCCTAACTACTCAAGAAAGTACTGGTGCAAAACCGAAGCAAGTCGCTCCCGGTCTCAGTAACCTGAGCTCAGAAAAGGAGTTCCCAGCACTTCCAGGAACATCAAAAACCCCAAGGTTCCCATATCTCAGTCAGAAAAAGAAAACAGCGCTGGACTAATAAATTTCTCTGACATTGTGGACCGTATTCTTACAGCTTTAAATATTTCTGACCCCCTTAAAAGTATCTTGATAAGCTTTCTCCCAGCAGTAAAAACATTCTTGATGCAGTTCACTGCGAAATGGCCCCTTCTTTCAGCGATTGTATCCTTCGATGGCTAATTCATCGAACGAGGTCACGGATTTAATCACTGTTCTACAGTGGAATTGCAGAAGCATTATCCCGAAAATCGATTCGCTTAAAATCTTACTAAATAATTTGAAATGCGATGCATTTGCCCTATGCGAGACATGGCTCACTTCAGAAATAACCCTACACTTCCACGATTTTAATATTATTCGCTTGGATCGAGAAGACTCTTACGGAGGAGTACTTTTGGGGATCAAAAAGTACTATTCTTTCAATCGGATCGACCTCCCATCGACACCAGGCATTGAAGTTGTCGCTTGCCAAACCAGAATTAAAGGCAAAGACCTTTGCATTGCTTCCACCTACATCCCCCCTAGAGCCTTAGTTAGCCACCGACGGCTTTGCGATATTGCGGAACTCCTCCCCGCACCGAGGCGAGTTTTAGGTGACTTCAACTCCCACGGCACGGCATGGGGTTGCCTTCATGACGATAATCGATCTACCCTACTCCATGAGCTTTGCGACAACTTCAATATGACTATTTTGAATACGGGTGAAATGACACGGATTCCTGCCCCTCCAGCGCGACCGAGCGCCTTAGATCAGTCCATCTGCTCGACATCGCTGCGGTTAGATTGCATGTGGAAGGTAGTCTCTGATCCCCACGGCAGCGACCATCTGCCAATCGTAATTAATATTGCTAACGGTTCAGGGCCACCGAATACAATCAATGTTTCGTATGACCTCACACGAAATATTGCTTGGAAGAGCTACGCGTCCGCGATATCCGACAAAATCGAGTGCACTCAAGAGCTTCCTCCGGAGGAAGAGTACGGGTTCCTGGCTGGCTTGATTCTCGATACCGCGATTCAAGCTCAGACTAAACACGTACCAGACGCGAATTCACGCTGGCGTCCTCCCAATCCATGGTGGGACAAAGAATGCTCAGACGTGTACGCGGAGAAGGCCGCTGCGTATAAGACCTTCCGGGACAACGGGCTGCCAGCTAGCTACCGACAGTACGCAATGGCGGAAACGCGCATGAAGAGTTTGATAAAAGCCAAAAAACGTAGCTACTGGCGCCGGTTCGTCGACGGACTAACGAGAGAAACATCGATGAGCACTCTTTGGAGTACGGCCCGGCGCTTACGAAACCGAAACAGTACCAATGAGAGAGTGGAATATTCAAACCGTTGGATATTCGATTTTGCCAAGAAGGTTTGTCCGGATTCCGCCCCGGCACAGAAGATCTACCGCGCCGCGTCCCCTCACAATAACGCGAACGAAACACCGTTTTCGATGGTGGAGTTCTCACTTGCTCTCTTATCATGTAACAATAAAGCCCCAGGGCCAGACAGAATCAAATTTAACTTGTTGAAGAATCTGCCAGACTCTGCCAAAAGACGCTTGTTGAACTTATTTAATAAGTTTCTTGAGGGTAATATTGTCCCTCATGACTGGAGGCAAGTGAAGGTCATCGCCATTCAAAAACCAGGAAAACCAGCCTCCGACCACAACTCGTATCGACCGATTGCAATGCTGTCCTGTATCCGAAAGTTGTTCGAGAAAATGATCTTGTTTCGCCTCGATAATTGGGTTGAAGCAAATGGCTTACTGTCAGATACACAATTTGGTTTCCGCAAAGGCAAAGGGACGAACGATTGTCTTGCGTTGCTCTCAACAGAAATTCAAATGGCTTATGCTAGCAAAGAGTAGATGGCATCAGTTTTCCTAGATATAAAGGGGGCTTTTGATTCAGTTTCTATCAAAATTCTTTCTGAGAAGCTGCACCAGCATTGTCTTTCACCGACTCTAAACAACTTTTTGCTAAACTTGCTGTCTGAAAAACATATGCATTTTTCGCATGGTGATTTATCGACATCACGAATTAGCTACATGGGTCTTCTCCAGGGCTCATGTCTAAGCCCCCTTCTCTATAACTTTTACGTGAATTACATTGACGAATATCTTGTCAATTCCTGCACGCTAAGGCAGCTTGCAGAAGACGGTGTGGTCTCTATTACAGGTCCCAAAGCCGTCGATCTGCAAGGACCATTGCAAGATACCTTGGACAATTTGTCTGCTTGGGCCCTCCAGCTAGGTATCGAGTTCTCCACGGAGAAAACTGAGCTAGTCGTATTTTCAAGGAAGCGTGAACCAGCGCAACAACAGCTTCAATTAATGGGTCAAACTATTGCTCAGGTTTCAACTTTCAAATATCTCGGGGTCTGTTTCGACTCTAAAGGAACCTGGGGATGTCACATTAGGTATCTGAAACAGAAGTGCCAGCAAAGGATCAACTTTCTCCGTACAATAACCGGAACATGGTGGGGTGCCCACCCAGGAGACCTGATCAGGCTGTACCAAACAACAATATTGTCGGTGATGGAGTACGGGAGTTTCTGTTTCCGCTCCGCTGCGAACATACATTTCATCAAACTGGAGCGAATCCAATATTGTTGTTTGCGTATTGCTTTGGGTTGCATGCACTCGACACATACGATGAGTTTAGAAGTGCTGGCGGGCGTCCTTCCGCTGAAAAATCGATTTTGGGAACTCTCATATCGATTGCTCATCCGATGCGATATCTTGAACCCGTTAGTAATTACAAAATTTCGAAAGGTTTGTCGAGCTCAATTCTCAAACCCGATTTATGTCCTTGTACTTCGATTACATGGCACAAAATATCAATCCTTCTTCATACTATCCCAACCGTGTCAATCTCTTTCATGCTTCTGATTCAACTGTATTCTTCGACACATCCATGAAAGACGAGATTCGTGGAATCCCGGATCACATACGTCCGCAAGTGATCCCAAGCATCTTTCATAGTAAATTTCGAGAAGTCGACTGCAACAAGATGTTTTACACCGACGGGTCAAGCCTCGACGGCTCCACTGGCTTCGGTATATTCAATCAAAACCTCACCGCCTCATTCAAACTCAATGATCCTGCTTCAGTTTACGTCGCAGAAATTGCTGCTATTCAGTATACCCTTGGGATCATTGATACTTTGCCCACCGATCATTACTTTATTATCTCGGATAGCCTCAGCTCAATCGAGGCTCTCCGTTCAATGAAACCTATAAAGCACATTCCATATTTTCTGGGGAAAATCTGGGTGCGCCTGCGTGCTTTGTCTGTGAGATCGTACAAGATTACCTTAGTTTGGGTTCCCTCGCATTGCTCCATTCCAGGTAATGAAGAAGCGGACTCTTTAGCTAAGGCGGGTGCTTTACAAGGTGACATATATGAAAGACCAATTAGCTTCAGCGAATTTTTCAGTATCACTCATCAGAGAACCCTCGAAAGTTGGCAAACTTCATGGAGCAATGGTGAACTGGGAAGGTGGTTACATTCGATAATCCCTAAGGTATCGACGAAACCTTGGTTCAGGGGGATGGATGTGGGTCGGGATTTCATTCGCGTGATGTCTCGGCTCATGTCCAATCACTACACGCTGGACGCACATCTCCGGCGTATTGGGCTCGTGGATAGCGGTATCTGCGCTTGTGGCAACGGTTATCACGAAATCGAACATGTTGTCTGGGCATGCGCCGAGTACTGTTCTGCCAGATCTCAACGATTCCCTTCGGGCCCGAGGAAGATCACCCAATGTCCCGGTTCGAGATGTACTAGCAAAGCCGCGATATTCTCTACATGTCCCTTATATACACGTTCCTCAAAACCATCAATATCCAAATTTAAATGCCCCTATCTTTTCTCTTATCATTCCCAGAAGTGCCCTCTTCCGCCTACCGTACCCCAACGATGGTTCGATACGACTCCAAGACGAGACAAAACATCTGTCGAATGAACCAACAACACGAGATCTACAGTACAACATCACACAGGCAGCGCGGTGTGTTCCCGATCCGTATCTGAGCCGTACTACGAAATCGTCTGGAGGAACCCCTGCCGGCTCGAGGAAAACCGGCCGGCGTCCCAATACTTGATACATCCGTTCGAATCTGTAATCCTGGTCGTTGATTCCTGATGCCGGAAACTGAAAGTTTATATCCCCCCCCGTTCAGCCTTGTCCACCCTCTCTCCCATGTCTCTGATACACAGATGTATGACTTCACCCCTTCTCCCCTTGAATATCTTCCCAAAACTTAGGTGCTTAGTTTTAGTTGATCAATATTTAATCTCGTTAAGAAATGCACAACAGTACCACTACTTTAAAATAGCCCTAATTAATTCCCCTTAATCTTGAACCACTCTTTCTAGTTATTTCTAGTTAATAAGCTTGTAAAATGTTCCGCTTAGTTAATAATTAATTTCTCCTACAATCTCCCTTCTAAAAATCATAAAGTGAATTACTATACAAAGAACACACAAAATGACCCGTCCCCCAAATCTTACGAATATTATATTATACCCTCTTTTATATGTATAAGTTAGCTGTAAAGTTTTTTTTTTTTTAGTTTCATTATATAAAACAAAATAATATTGAAATGTGTAACCCCCTAGTTTTAAGAAATTCAAAATGTAAAACAATGAAAAATGGCACCTTTAAGCTAACGCATACGTGCCTTATCAAATAAACAAATTGAAAAAAAACCCTAGCCCAGCAGAGTAAATTGGCACAACTTGCCAACGAGGCATGCCGCATGAAGCTTGAGATCCTAGGAATGAGCGAAGTCCGTTGGCCGAATTTGGGAGAACACAGATTGCCGTCGGGTCAAATTCTGCTATACTCTGGTCTACGAGGTGAACACGCTCCTCGTCACCGTGGAGTTGGCTTCCTGCTCAGCGCGCACGCCTGCACTGCGCTAGTGAAGTGGGAGCCTATTAATGAGAGAATAATCGTTGCCAGATTCAGAACACGGGTTCGAAACCCTACCATGATTCAATGTTACGCGCCAACTGATGCTGCCGAAATGCAAGAAAAGGCGAACTTTCACAGTCAACTGAATGCTGTCGTGGATAAAATTCTGAAAGGTGATACCAAGATCTATATGGGTGACTTCAGCGCGAAGGTGGGCTCCGATAACTCGGACTATGAGCACGTCATGCGACGTCATGGCCTCGGAGAAATGAGTGAAAACAGGGAGTTGCTTGCAGAGTTTTGTGGCAACAATGACATGGTAATCGGGGGATCGCTCTTCCCCCATCGGCCAGTACACAAAGTGACATGGGTTTCCCGTGATGGCTTCACGGAGAATCAAATCGACCACATCTGCATCAGCCGAAAATGGAGAAGGAGTCTCCTTGATGTGCGTAACAAGCGTAGCTCCGATATAGCGTCCGACCACCATATCCTAATCGGCGAGATCCGGCTGCGTATTGCAAGGATTCAGCGACAGGAGGAGAAGATCGGGCGTCGGTTTAACACACGTCGTCTGGAAGATGCTGCGGTAAGAAGGTCCTTCGTCGAGGAGCTGGAGAACCATGCTGCAGATATTCCGGAAGGTGGAAGCGTAGAAGGACCGCCATCAAGAACACCTTCATCGCCATCGGCGAGAATAATCTGGGTGGGCTCCGTACCCAGAGAAAACAGTGGATCACAGATGACACCTGGAAGAAGATAGAGGAACGAAGGGACGTCAAAGCCGCGATTGAGCGAGCTAAATCACGAGGAGCCAAAGCCGCAGCCCGTCAGCGCTATTCGGCTCTAGAGCAGGAAGTGAAACGCTCATGTAGACGGGACAAATTTTCCACCTGTGACCGCATAGATAGCGCCAACACTAACTTTTCATAGAAGTGAGATAGAATATCGAGATGTTCGGAAGGAGTATTTAAAAATGCTACAACTTTGTGGCAGACACCTAATCTCTATCTCCGTTGAAAAGTTAGTGTTGGCGCCATCTTTATGGTAAAATGTGGAACTAAAATTTTCTAACCGCATCATGACTCGTATTACTTATTGTAAATCTTCTGAACATACTATTGACCTAAACCTAACCATTATTTCACAAAAATGTTTAGTTCGTGCGAATCAAGTACTGATACACAACCATGCGCTGCTAGGCCCGATGCAAAACTGACTCAGACATAACTTCGTTAAAAGTTTAATAACTTCGACAAAGTAGTAGGCAAATATATTATCTTTCTTATTTTTACTTATAGTGATAATACGATGCATACAGTGCCACCTATCGGCGAAAATGCGAGTTGGAGGGTTTTCTCCATGTAAATTGTCGAAAAATCCCATACAAACTTCAGGCACGTTGGTCCGGTAGCTAGTCTTGTCCGATTTGCTTCAAATTTGAAGCCAGCACTTCTGGTGGGACTAGCAATCGACTCAGGCATGGGCCGATAGGGGTCATTTTTTTCCTGTCACTCTAGGCATCATGTTACTGTGTATCGTTCTCAAAGTTATCTGCAAAGTGATCCTGAACCGGATACAGGAGAAGATTAACGCAACTCTCCGACGGCAGCAGGCAGGATTCCGTGCCGGACGATCCTGTGCGGACCATATTGTCACGCTCCGTATCATCCTGGAGCAAGTCAATGAATTACAAGAGTCTCTCTACTTAGTGTTCATCGACTACGAAAAAGCTTTCGACCGTCTCAATAACTAAAATAAATATGTGGGGAGCTCTGAGACGCAAGGAAGTCCCTAAGAAAATCATCAGTCGAATTGAAGCACAGTACGAGGCATTTTCGTGCAGAATATTGCACGATGGTGTCTTGTCTGACCCCATCCGGGTCGTGGCTGGAGTTAGGCAAAGATGTATTCTATCTCCGCTACTGTTCCTCATCGTAATCGACGAGATCCTGGTAGGAGCGATTGACCGTGAACCAAATCGTGGGTTGCTGTGGCAACCTATTACTATGGAGCATCTGAATGACTTCGAATTGGCTGATGACGTTGCTCTCCTAGCACAACGGCGCTCTGACATGCAGAGTAAGCTTGATGATCTTGCCGATCGCTCCTCAGCGGCGGGTCTCATAATCAACGTCAACAAGAGCAAATCGTTAGATATAAACACGGTCAACCCTTTCAGCTTTACGGTAACTGGGCAAGCAGTGGAGAATGTCGAAAGCTTCCAATATCTTGATAGCCAAATGGCGTCTGATGGAGGCACCAAGATCGACATAGGATCACGGATCAAGAAGGCGAGGGCTGCTTTTGCGAATTTAAGAAATATCTGGAAAAACAATCAGATTAGTCGACGCATCAAAATCCGAATATTCAACTCGAACGTGAAATCTGTACTACTATATGCCAGTGAAACCTGGTGCGTATCAGTAGAGAACACGCAACGGCTGCAGGTTTTCATCAATAGATGCCTGCGGTACATAATTCGTGCATGGTGGCCTCACAACTGGATCTCTAATGCTGAGCTCCATCGTCGATGTCACTAGAAGCCGATAGCGACAGAAATTCGGGAACGAAAGTGGAGGTGGGTCGGCCACACTCTGCGCAGAGGTGGAAACGAAATCTGCAAGCATGCGTTAGACTGGAACCCACCAGGACATCGCAGAAGAGTCAGATCCAGAGGCTCATGGCGGCGCAGCCTCAACAAGGTAATAAAAGACGTCGACGAAAGTTTGACCTGGCAGCAGGTCTAGGCGATAGCGGACAATCGCCCAGGATGGCGATCTTTCCCAACGGCCCTTTGCACCACTAGGGGTGCGCAGGAATAAAAGTAAGTAAGTAATAAAAAAATGTCTGGCTCAATGGCTCGATCCTGGCTTGGTGATAGCAAGATATGTGACTGATTTGAGGGCCCAGAAAGGAATTTCAGTATCAATATTATTGATGCACTATCCCCACAATAGCGTGTAGACAGAATCGTAGCGTGCGGTTGGCTAGGTTGACTCCCGCCAAGGGCACCAACCTTAGGGGGCGCTAAAATTTTGATCTACTTTATAAAATAAGTGAGGTTAAGTCATAAAATAAGTCAGGATAGGAGTATCATTCCCAAGTCCACACAAAATTATTGTTTGAAAGACGAACTTAAAAAGAAAGCCAATGTAGACAGCCGAGAGGCGCATATCTGAAGCTCTACCAAAGGTGCCCGAAGGCTACGCTACGGTCCTGTAAGTCCAGAATAAACAACGAACAATCAGATTTTTGGTGTTCCTGGAAGTGGTAGAAACTCTTTGTTTCTTATCAAATGTATAAGACCAGATGCTGTTTGCTCTCTCTTGCTAGTAGATTTGGCGGCCACGAAAAAAAATAGTGTAGCAAAGACCCATTTGCCTGTAATTAATGCAATACTGCATGCATAATATGCGACACGAACAACCGATCATGCAAACGATTCTTGTCGAAAAAGACGCAATGCAGTCTCGCCAAAGCCGACACTAGTTTGAAGGTTTGAAGGGACACACCATTTTGTCCCGCCCGGTGCGATTGTCATTGAAAATCTTTGCTCACTTGAGCACGGAGTCCTTGAAATAGCCAATCCCGTCCTTCAGTAGATCCACGCATGCCAAGTTCGAATCAATAACTACACCATCGATCTCAACTCTATGAGCGGGTATATAAATACGTTAGTTCTTCTTCAATGTCTTGTCGCCAGTACCGTCATTTGTTTGCTTTAGACAAATATCAGAATTCTGAGCTTATCTAAGCGAACTTTCGAGATATCTGGCACAGCTGAATATTTCTGCTTCTTGCGGAATATTAGAATGCTTAGCGGCCTATCTTTGATCCGGAAGAAGGTCGAATCCAGTTCAATGTGTTGGATTTTTGATGACGAATCTTATTCGATATCTATTTTAGGATCGTTTGAGTCATTTCAGGGGAGTTTATTTTTGAGCGTACCTAGAGCTAGACGCATAGTGAAAACTGAAGAATATGAATATGGGGATACAATTTGAAAGACAAGCCTGAATCTGATAGTAAAGGAATAATGTGGTCATCGATCTTCACACGATATAGGACCGTGTGCAACTTATTTTATTAGGAACTGGAACGAAGCAATGGATAGTAAAAGCAAAAAGTTAATAAGTATAATAAGTATACTTGATGTACGGTAGTGCGCCAATATTTAAAGTCATCCTGAATTTTCAAACCAGGCACACCTCGAACAAAAGACCCCATACAAAATTTGAGCGCAATCGATGACAATGTCATGATGCGTCGAGATCTGGTGTAATGTTGAAAAATGCCTTGTGCACAAGAAAAAAAAATTGAATTAAGTTGGGACTTGAGTTTGGAAATTCAGCTTTCATTTTTTTATATGCCAAGGATTTCAGAATCCATGAAAAGTCGAAATTTGGTGTAAATCATTTTAAAAAAAAATTAAAGTTCCATAAATGCTATCTTTAAAAAATATTTCAGGGTGGCAGTGGATCTCGACGTTATATTATATCCTAAGCCATTTAGCATCAAAAATTTAAATTCAATTCCTAAATATTCTAGGGATCCTTTTATGTTTTTTACTGGTGAAAAAATTTGATTGAGCTAAAATTTGTCAAAGAGTTTTTTTTCGAAGCGCGAATGTTGTTGAGGTGCGTCTAGTTATTTAATTCGATGGTCACCTGTTTTCCATACATGCTATTGACACCCCCATATACAGTCATCTGAATAGATCCGTCGCCTTAAAATACCTAGCGTCAACTGATTCCATAAATATACTGTTTGTGGCTGGGATTTACGTAAAAGGAACGACAATCAAACATGAATCAAGTAGGGAGTAGGTGTGCCATTTCCATGTACAAAAATTATTTTTTGAATGTCGAACTGAAAAAGAAAGCCAAAGTAACTACCGAAGGGGCGCAAAACTGAGACTCCGCCAAGGGAACCAGAAGGCCACGCTACAGCTCTGCGTGTAGATAACTTCTCGGAGACTAGCCAAGATCCAGAGGGGAAAATGCTTCTAGAACACTTTTTGGTTGAATAGGGGAAGCCGCCAGTGGGTCTACAGTTCAACGATCATAAATGTTGAAATCAAATTTTCAAATTGTTGCTACCGGTAACGGAAAATATTCAAGAATATTCTTTACTGCGTAGTAGAACCCTGAAAAGGACTGATATACACGGAATATTTTTTTTTAATTAACTAAATAAGTTGTATAGTGAAGGATCGAAAATTTCCATTTAAAAAGTACAAACCAATACTATCAATCGATTTGATTAATCCCAAAAACATAACCCACTGAATCCTCAGATACCTAAATCTAATGTACAAGCTCCAAGATCATGCCCAGTTAATTTTGGAACGACCTTGGATAATTTGATTGCAGGAGACGAGTTATGGTATGAAAACCTTTAATCCTCACAACCATTCCAGAAGGATCAAAGCAACCTTTCTAAAAAGATTCTCTAAATATACAATCCAGTTTCAAATTGAAAGCGTTCCGCCTTCTCGCGCACCGCACTCAGTTTAGAGTCCCTAAACTTCTGAATCAAATGGTTCGGTCGAACGTGATGTGATAAATATCAGTCTACAAAAACAACATGAACTGCAGATCGAAAGTAGGACAACGATTCAAGCAGGGGAAAGAATGCGAGAAGAAAGCCGG
The DNA here is from genome assembly GCF_030247195.1 of Topomyia yanbarensis. Lineage (NCBI taxonomy): Eukaryota > Metazoa > Arthropoda > Insecta > Diptera > Culicidae > Topomyia > Topomyia yanbarensis. The sequence continues at coordinate 72,029,570 of NC_080672.1, forward strand.
GTTACCCGATTTCGAAAGCAAGAAGATAGGATTCCGCAGCTAAAATGGCCAGCGAACCTCGATCTCGAAGAAGATTCTGCAACCCGGGGATGATGTTTATGATGACTGTGTGCTAGACGATTTATAAAATGATCCTGATGAAGAAAAAAATGTACAATCGCAAAATAATCCACTGGATTCTTCTGGGCGAAATCTGAATTACCTGAACAAAGACCCGGAATTCGTCTCCAAAAACCGGAGTGGCAACCCTAAATAGAAGGTTGAGAAGTCTTTTTCTTACTAATAATTGTTTTCGATAATAATCCAGCAGCAGCGAAGACAGGAAATTCAATAAATCGATTTCATATCAACGAAATTTGAAGACAACCTCATGACTTCTAATCAAATAATCTATTTTTTACCCCTAAAAAGTCCGATCTTATTTTTTTCGATTATAAAAATTTTAACCTTAGGGCCATTCAATTCTTCATTCAAGGTTAGAAAATTTTCTTTAAAAAATTCTCCATTCCTATGTGCGGGGATAGGAATCGAACCCAGGTGAGCTTCGTACATGGCAGTCGGTGTACCAACTACGCTAAGATATTGGATTTTTTGTTGAAAAGTATTGGCCAAAATTTTAGTTTCTATTAAAAATCCGAGCCCCCTTCAAAACTCTGGGCCCGGGAGGAAACACCCCGCCCCACCCCTCTCGGCGGCCCTGTCTATAATTATTCTTTGCCAGAAATAATATATAAAAATTCTTTAATAATTTTTGGCAAAGAATAATTATGGATTTAAACATTTTGAATTGTATAATGAGATTATGTAAGTGGGAGGGACTATTTTTAGTACAACTAAATCGAAATGAAATGAGTTACTCCCCTTTAGTGTGTAAGCGTGAAAAAATAAATTAGACTGTTGGCAGCTGGAAAAAGTGTCTCTCAGTCTGTGTTAAATTGTATAGGATACACCACGATAATTTTTCTAATGCAGTTTTAAAAGCAGGTTCTCCTCCGCCATCTCCAGTGATAAATTTTCGGATAAGTTTAAAGTGGGTGGTTCCTGAATTCTCCCTCTTGTCCTGTTAACGAGATCTCAGAAATTCCGTTAATATACGGACTCAACACATATTTGTCTTATAATATAGCCGAATACATCTTTAATGAAGGTAGTATCATTCAAATTAAAAATATCATGAAATTGAGTTAACGCAAACTTCGTGTGATGCCACATACCTAGTACTAGTATCAAGACGCTTGAACAAGAAAATAGTTTAACCGTTCCTCCGCATCTACAAGTTGCCTGCCTGACCAGAAAATTTAGAGCGAACTTCGACATTCTCTTTGATCGAACATTCTATGCCACGAAAAACTTTGATTTCAGGCTGATATATTTTTATCAATAAAGATAATCTTGACGATTTGATTAGCAAATGCATGTAAAGTTTTGTGAGACGGGTTTTTTGGATAATATTTTTCTACACATCCCCTTAAATACTTCTAACTCTTGAATATTCATTTTGGTAGCTAGACAAAATTGTAACCTGTAAATAAATAATAAAAACCAAGCTCAAAATCAATAATTCACCGATATACTGTAGCTTTTCATGTAATAGATACCACATTTTCAGGGTTTTTAATATCTATTATCGTAGTTCTGTTATCACTAAGAACTTTTCAAAATTTCAACATTTAGTTTACAGTGACTATCTCAAGTCATCAGAATCAAGACATTTATGCAAAAATAAGTTTTAAGCCCCCCTGGTTACGGGCCTGGAATATACGGAGGAGCTAAAATGCAAAATGTATGTAGAGAATGTTGAATGTCAAGTAGACCAGAGTGATTTCACAAACCTTTTTTATACGAGAAAGCCATAACATTGGCACTGTTAAGCTAAAGCAAGGTGCCATGTCAAATAAACAAGCTGAATAAATGAAATACAAAACTCAACAAGAGGCTATTCTTATTAAACATTAATCTTATTAACGGAAGATCTTAAAATATCTGCATAGGGACCATCCATAAATGACGTAGCATTTTTTGAGTGATTTTTAACACCTCCCTCCCCCATCGTAGCATTTCGTCACAAACCTCTAAATATCCCCTGGTAATTACGTAGCTTGACGGTAACCCTGGATGATCCCATAGTACTCTTGTATGTATAAACGTAGCTTCGGGTATCTGAAAACTATTGAAGTTTAATGTATGCGTAGTCGACAACCTTGAATTACCCTCGTTCTGCGAGCTTATCCTTAGAAAAAAGACGGATAACTACGCATTTAATGTTTTTGTGGTGCTTTGCACTTTTATGCAGTGATGTATATTACTGTACCTACACGGTTTAGAGATTATATGCAATATTTTACAATTAATTGCTACATGCACGGTTGCGTAACTCACGCAAATTATATGTTGATTTGCATGCATACATCATTATTCCAGGTCCTCCCATCGCACACCCCAACCTGCTGAATGTGCATGGTTTAGTGCTTTGCAATACAGTATTCCGTATCCTAGCCACCATTCCACGGTGACAGTTTCTGGTGAAAGGATGCCTCGAAGCAAATCGAAATCTATTCGCACGAACGCCGGAAGTCTGTTTCAGGAATACTGTTCCAACACCTCGGTTCACGGAGTCCGCTACTTGAGCTGTCGCGAGAGAACCGGGTGTGAGAATTTCTTATGGATCTTAGTGTTCATTCTTTCCATCGTTAGCTGCACTTTGCTGATTCTGAAAACCTACCGTAAATGGGACCAAACACCGGTAATTGTGAGTTTCGACGAGAAGGCCACCCGCATTTGGCAGATTCCGTTCCCGGCGGTGACCGTTTGTCCGCAGACGAAGGTTAGATCTTCCTGGCTGAATTTTAGTCGCGAACATAACGAGAATATCAACAAAGGAATGCTTATAAACCCAGATCCAAATATGTAAGTCCACTATGTAGGTATTTAATTAACAGCAATTATTGAAATTTATTCCACAAGGACGGATAATTTCATCGCGATGGTGCAGGTATGCGAACGAATATTCTACCATCTCTTCCACGACAGTCAGATCCTGCCGAACAAAACCAGCCCGGAGAGTTACGCTGCCCTCATTGACAACATGTCCATTCCGATGGACAGGATAATTAATTTTTGTTTCTTCCGTGGTATAATTGCCGATTGTGAAGCCCTATTTCATAGGACCATAACCGAGGAAGGGATTTGCTTCACCTTCAATGGCCTCTCCGCTGAGCAACTACTTCGCACGGAATCGATTTTACCGAAGGAAGATTTTGAAATGCCCATCAGTCGCGATGCATCCGATTGGACTCTAGAGCACGGGTATTCTCCACAGTCGGACCTCACGTCCTATCCATATCGAACCGTAGCTTCGGGTTATTCATCCGGTCTATCCATGAATCTGGTGGCTAACGACAGCAATTATGATTTTCTTTGTGGTGGCCCGGTTCAAGGATTGAAAATTTTGTTGCACTCTCCCGCTGATTACCCTCAGGTGTCGAAGAAATTTTTTCGTGTGCCCTTGAACGAGGAGGTCACTATCGCCGTCAAACCGCAAATGATTGTGACGGCGGAGACGTTAAGGAATTACGCCCCCGAGCGCCGTCAGTGTTTCTTCAATCACGAACGCTATCTCAAGTTCTTTCGAGTCTACACCCAGGATAACTGCGAACTCGAGTGTTTAACCAACTATACCCACCAGGCCTGCGGTTGTGTTCGATTCTGGATGCCTCATTCCAATCAAACAGATGTCTGCGAGTCGAACAAAATCGATTGTATGATTCTGGCGGAAACCGATTTGCTAGAGATGGACGCCATTAAGCATCGAAAGGGCAGGAGGAACTATCGAGCCGAGTGTAACTGTTTGCCTTCTTGTACTTCAATGCAGTACGACGCAGAAATCACACAAACGGACTTCGAGTGGGAGAGTTGGATGTGGTCCTTAAAATTGCCACTAAATAATAATTCCAAAAGGTATAGCCTGAAGCAGGTCGTTGCTAGATTGACTTATGGAAATGTTACTTTTATTGCAGGGTTTACATCTCCCGGCTCGGGATCTACTACAAGGAGCCGCAATTTATGGCCTGGAAGCGAAGCGAGCTGTATGGATTGACGGACTTTTTGGCTAACTGTGGTGGACTGCTGGGACTTTGTATGGGCGTTAGCTTGCTGAGTTTAGTTGAACTGGTGTACTTTTGTTCGGTTCGTCCGTTTACGCTGGGGCAAAAATCGAAGAAGATGTCTCCGAAACATGATAATGAAATACCGGGTATTAGTTTGCTCCTGGCTACGGTTGCCAAGGAATGAACTATATAAATGTGATTGGCACAGCGACTAAGTATTGTAACATTTATTATATTGCTAGATACATTTTCAATTCACATGTGTAACAGTTACTGTGAGATTCCATTTTTGGCACACTTCGTTTTTGGGAACTATGTTGTTGTACACAGTAAGTCTTTTAAAAAATATGCAATACATATTACGTTTCATTAATCGATACCACATTTGACTTTATTTCCAAAAATGAGAGTCGTATGAACTATATTTTACAGTGTAAGTATTGTTTTTATTTTCCCCAATAAGAATAGAAATGTATTATGTACGTATAACATAACCAGTTTTATGGTAAGTCCTAGAGTCCGTGCGTGTTAAAAGTCCCGTACAGAGGATTGAGCTGCACTGCATAAAATGACTAGTTCTGGAGAAAATTTTCAATTGGACCTTTGTAACTTGCAATGTTACATCTCATTGTTTACTTTCTTTTTCGATTATGTCATCATCAAACTTTACACTAATTTTCCAGTATATATCGAAACAGTAAAATATCTTTCCCAATCTATCGAGCCAGAGTGTATCTGCTGAATACTCTGTATGTATTCAAAACACAGTTCCAAACGGCAGCGTACAACAGTTTGAAAGTACGAAACGAAACTGTTCGTTATACTAAATCAAAACCCTCTGCTGGGTATATGATTTTTCCGTTCCAATTTAACTTCTAAACTCCTATATGAAACACTACGCTGCTGAATACACCGTAGAGAACTTTATTGATATAAAATACTATTGCTTGCAAAGCTGCGATAATAATAATAACCAATCAGTGCTTTATCTTGGTCCGATGACGTCACCATTGCATAGCTCAATCTTCTTGCCATCCAATATCTACCTACAGAAACATGTTGTCAGATGCTCCAAACTTTTCCAGATAATTTTGAATTTTATATTTCACTCCAAGATAATGATTCTTAAGATCCATTCAACTCTTTAAGTATCTTTTCTCAGATCTTTAATATTTATCGATATGGTGTGAAATGAAATGCTATCGATTTATGTTATCTGAAACGACTTTTTTTAGGAAATTGTGTAGTTGAACTTTGTACTACACCTGGAGTTAATGAATTTAGCATAGATTAAAAAATACGATATTTTCTCGCGGTATAATCAACAAAATGTGTTTCTAAGCATTCTTAAACAGAGCAGAGCACTATTTCAAATTGTTTTTTTCTTTATTTTTTTTATTTCGAATATAGAGGTTTTAACCTCAAGGTCATTCGCCCCTTCGGGTTAGAAAAATCTCTTATGAAAAATTTCTAACCCTATGTGCGGGGTCGGGACTCGAACCCAGGTGCGCTGAGTACAAGGCAATCGATTTACCAACTACGCTACGCCCACTCCCACGAAATTGTTTTAAGTCAGATAACTTCAAAATTGATAAGCGAAAAATTTTCGATTCCTGTGCTTAAAATGTATTATTTTGTAACATTTGTCCAGGATATCTAATTCCATTTAACGACCAGATCTTCAGTAAATTATTTTTCTTTTTCAATCCAATACAAGAACAATTTCAACTTATCAAAATCCAGAAGTTTTCCAATCGCAAAACTCCGAGCAGAAATTTCGCTGTATCAACTTATATCTGCCTCAGATTTTTACTAATACTAAATATTATTTGATTTCTTCTACAGCTCGTAAACTCGTAACATCTCAATTTACAGTAAATTAATAAGAATCAATTAAAAATTGTGTATGTTTATTGTTAAAAAATGCAGGAAGATAACTGCGAATAAAGAAAAACAGAACAATGACAACATATTTCATAGTATGCCAATACGTCTGAAATTGTTTGATTGATTGCGGGGTTTTTTGAGAGCACGTTTTCTATGAGGTCAAACATTTTCGGTATCTCTCAAAACGATTTTCTAAGATACGATTGTGTATCCGTCTTCCTTGTTGTTTATTTCTTCGTTGGTATGTGTATGATTCATCCAGTTCCATCATATCAGGAATGTTGTATCGATATAGTTCAATGGTTAGGTCGATGCAGAAAATTTTATGTTACGTAATTGGGAACATTTCTCTAAGAATATGGATATTCCTGTATATGTTAAGGTTCAAATAAAGAAATCTTCATTCCTTTAAACCGAGGCGAAATCCATTTATTCAACAAAAGTGCTGCAAAACAGCCGTTAAATCTTAAAACGAAAGATGCCCATATTTCAGAAGGTTCTTAAGAAAATATTCCAAGATTTCCCTAAAACTTGATTTCCCTAAAAATTGATGTTTCTATCTATGCTGTGTTAATCTCTTAATTACTGCCAAGATCGTTTGACTATATTGAGAGTTTTTGCTAAAAATGTAAACAAAAGTTTTTATGACTGTCATTATTTGTGCATGGAAAATGTTCGATACGAAAAGTCATCAGTTATTAACTTATATTCATATCCAGGGCCGGCGGATCAATTGGGTATTATGGGTAGTACTACCAATAATTACTACCCGCTCGAAAATAATTGAGGCGAGGAATCATCCACTCGAATGTTTGGAACAAACCAAAAACCTGTATGTGTCTCGCGCACAAAATGTATGCGTCTGAAATTCAATTTCAATAATTTCATTTTTTTATTCAGATACACATTTCCTTGCTTTACAATTTAAAGTTCTTGAAACAATACGATAATAATAGGGATTTCTTGAAATTTGAAAATATGTTTTATATTAATATTAAAAGGAGTACATTTTGACACATCTTCAGCTTGAAACAAGGGACTCAGATCAATTTATAAAAAATATTAATGCTATTTTATTCAGAATAAAGGATGCTGTGAAAAAGTTTTTTTTAAAGACTAGAGATATATTTTTAAGAAGTACTATTATTTGATTAACAATTGAATCAAGGAGAAAAACTATGAAGCTTTTTATAAGGAAGGCAAAGGACATACCCAAAATGGATTGATTGCAACATCAGAGTAAAAGAGGCCGTATCAGGGAAAGTGAAGAAAGGGCGAACAATTATGACAGGGAAAACAAGAAAATAAACTTGCAGTTTTTTGCAAACTCTTTTGGAACTAGATTTTCAGATAGCTGTTAGCATATCAACCAAACACGAAAAGATAACTAAATTTAGATACTTATCGAGTTTAAAAATATGTATATGCCAGCACATCTCGGACTGGAACGAGGCCGAAGAGATTCGTTTAACGGATATATGGCACTAGGCGCACGACCAGACAACATGTTTAATGTCGCGATAACCGTCACCACAAGCACAAAGACTGCTCTCCACGACCCCAATACGCCGGAGATGCTTATTCAACGTATAATGATTTGACATTACCCGATATATCGCTCGAATGCGTCATGAAAATCCCGCCAACTTGAAAGTGCATGACTAAGGGAGTCTTTGAATTTTAATCATGTTTGGGGTGAATTGAACTGAAAGTTAGCATTTGATGTATTTCCCCGGAAAATGCAAGGAATACTTCCCATGCTCCATCGAACGAAGAGCCTCTTTGGAACTGTAACGATGTGGGCATGGTTGTTGATAAGTAAATATAAAACATCAGTTTTGTGGGGAGAATGTTTGCAGCACAGCCTTCATCACTACTATCACAATTATTAGTATAAAAGCAATGCATATCTGTCACCATCTGACGAACGTTACGGTGATATGCACACTACAATACTTAGCGCGTGCATCTATGCTGCAAGATAAATGTGTATGTGTTTAAAGAACAATCATTTCGTATACAGTATTATCATTTCTTCGCGAACGTTTATTGTATGAATGCTGCTCTACATGGAATGCTGCTTTCGCCGAAAAGTGATTCTCGGTTCCGTGAATTCCGATCAAAGGTTAAATCGAATACATACCGTAGGGCCTAGCCGCCAGACGAAATATTATTTCTCTCGTTAATCCGTAGACGAACCGGTGCCAATAACTGCGTTTTTTCCAGCTTTCATCAAGTTTTTCATTTGCGTTTCTTACGTCGTGTCTTTGTGGCACCTTTTCGTGTACAATTCTGAGCAAATATCATGCAGTAAAATAGATCGATTATCATCTTAAAGGCAACCCTACGGCATATCGTGGAAGTTGAAGTCTTTTAAAACCAGCTGAGGTGCGATGTATATGGAAACAATGTTAATGAGTCTTTGCCTTTGATTTAGACTTGAAAAGCGACAACTTCAATACCTGTACCAAGCAAAGGTTAATCCGATTGAAATAATAGCACATTGTGATCCTCATAAACGCTCCTCCATAGTGCTTTCTCGGCCCTGACGAATAATGTTAACATTGTGAAAGAACTATGTCGAAAGTCAACCAGGTTTTACCTGGGAAAAATATAGGGACTGAAATATGGGGACACCTTGGATTTTTGGTGTCCCATGTGGAAAGCTAGTTTTTAAGATTTTCGAGATCAGGAGACACTTTCTTCAATTTTGTAACAGCATCCATCAAGGACCACTTTTAGGCCTTTACGAGGAAGTTTAGAAGAGATAATCGTGTTCCTCTTTCGAAAATTTATAGGCATATTAGAAGGTGTTCCCTCAATGGGATTTTCAGACTCTCGCTCTTTAGTGAACAAGAGAGTGTAGAAAATAGGTGTGGCCGGTGGCGCGGCACTCTTTAGAATTTCTTCTCAGAGCGATTCTCAAAAGAATGCTTCTGCTTTTTCCCTGCATGATTTCTATGCGGGATATGTCGAGAGTTCATGCGGGGTCTCTCCACAGTAGGAAAACTTTTCATGATACTCTCCGCATTTTACACACCGTACCTTGTTCCTGCAATGGGTAGTCAACTTATTTGAACCGGCGGCAATGCATGCCCCGCGGTGAGCAGGTGGACGATCCCCGTCGTCGAAAAGAACAATGTTTGGAAGAGTAGATAAAGCGAAATGCTCGAAATGAGGCTGATGGAAAATAAATGGTTTTGCCTTTCTCATATAAAAAAAGGCTCTGCAATCACTCCTAAAATCGCTTTTCCAACTGAGGGCCGGAGGGCCGAGTGTCATATCCCATTCGATTCAGTTCGTCGAGATCGCAAAATGGCTGTGTGTGTATGTATGTGTGTGTCAAATTTCTCAGAGATAGCTGAACCGATTTGCACAAACTCAGTTTCTAATGAACGGTATAACGCTCCCATAAGACGCTATTGAATTTTTAGTTGATCGGACTTCCGGTTCCGGAGTTACGGGTTAAGGAGTGTGGTCACACAGCAAACTCCCATATAAACCGGTAGCCCTATGATGTCCGAATAATGTAATACATATTCAAATGGGTTCAACATTACTTGGATTTGCGGGTCTAGATCACTAATGACCAATTGAAGTAGTTTTGATCACATTGGTCACCTATGACGGATCTTGATGTCCCCTGTGAACTCGCCATGTTCTCGAGCTAATGTCACACCTATTTCCCAGGAAACTCTTAACCGATGTTTACAAACTTGATTTCAAATGAAAGATATAATACTGCCATTGAATGCTATTGAATTTCATTCAGTTCTGACTTTTGGTTTCGGGGTTACAGGTTGGTAATTGCGGTCACATATAAACCGGTACAATTGTAGTACTCCGTAGGTTTAAAATCTCTTGAAATAAACATCAATTTACTTCGATTCGCAAGCCTAGATCACTGATGGCGAATCAAAAATTATTGGAATGTATTGATAATTCCGGAAGTCCCAGGGTTCCAGGCAAAGCCACTTCGGTGATGACAACCAAATTTCACTAACCTAGTCTCAAATGGAAGGTATAATATGAAGTTCGGTTTTGAACCCTCCATCTACCCCTCCACCTCCTACCTCTCAACCCCCAGCCCTCTCAGACGAACCTCCCACATGCATTCCCTTTATCCACCCCGTATACTACAATAAGTTAAATGATTCCCGATGCATCCTCCTTCTCCCACTAATTATATCCCTTCCCTGCTCCACCATGAAGTTAACATGAAGACAACATTGAACTCACGCTGATTAAGCTATATAAATATTATATTTTTCTTTATTTCAAGTGTGTCAGTATCGACATGTTGCTTATCAGGTTCGTGACGGTCGTGCCATTAAATAATAGTTTGGATAAATGAGAAAGGCACAATTGCACCCCTAGGTGGATTTAAACAGGTTTTTTCTTATCTTATCGATTTTTGCTGAACGAAATTACTTGCGAAGCAGAACTGGCGGAGGCTACACCATCAATCTCTACTTCCCGGGCAGATATGTACACAAGATAAATTCTTAGTGCACGGCCGAATGTTGTTTAGTTACAACACGCGATATATCGATGATGTTAGATGGCTTATCCTCGTTGAAGAAGTAGACTATCCAGGGGCCGGTTGTATTAGATGGATATAATTGGTATCGAGAAGGAGACTTATCGGCAATATTGTTGCCATCGGAGAAAAGTTCAAATTGACAATAAGTAAGGTTAGTAACAGTGAGTAATACCTTACAGTCTACAGTCTTATAGGTTCCACTGGAACAACACTGCTGGGGACATTTTCAGTTGGAGATGAACAACGAAATCATCTGCGATATCCGTTCAAATATATGAATTTGGACTTTTTTTGACTATGTTTTCCAAGTATTTGGACTATTGTAAATATTCTAAGAGAATTGTATTGAGCATCGGAAGCTTAAAATTGAGCAGTTCCTAGCACAGCGAGGGAAGTACCTAACTTGATCAAATCTAGATTTTCGGGTGCTAAAACCACAACAGTCTTAAAGGAAAATAGTTTTGGAACCCTATAGATGCTACAAAAAAGTTGAGCATGAAAGGGTTAAAAGAATGGAGTGATTGGTACTTAGTTGGTGAACATTTGTAGCATCAGTAATCAACAAACTCATTTTTACTGAGCCGTACAGCCCGTTAACAAATGGTGTTTTCAAATAGCCACCAGCTATTATCGGGGTATTTTCATTTTTACTTGTACACGCGATGTATGAACTTTTGTCAATACGGATAGAAATAAATACGAATCTTACCACTTACTCGGGATAAAAGTGTTACGCCGGCCCTGTTCGCACCTTCGACTTAATTTAGTCTAGAAACAATCGGTGAGATCCATTTTGTACGATAATGGTCAAGTAATCTAGGAAAAAACAGAATATTTTTGTTACAGTGTTGCCAAGTGTGCAATATTTCCCGTTTAAAAACTGCGTTTTTCTCGCAATCATAATAGTTTTCGTCTGAAAATTTTTAGATATTTTTTTTGTGTTCGTCACAAATTTTTACACAGAATTCAAGATACAGCGAATTTCCCGAGAATCGAAGATCTTATAAAATTGAATTTGTAATACCAGTTGTGATAAACAAAAAAAAAATCAAGTAATATTGTTAAATTATCTCCCGCCGTTTTTTATCTTAACTTAAGCTTTTTCGATTTCTTATAACAACAGCAAGCGTCGTACGTATGATCTTTTCCATCCTTAGATTATTCGCGTAACTATGCCCTTTTTAGTATAAAACATCGTAACGTCGTACAAATCGACACAAAACTGTTTATTTATAAAATTTAATCGTTAAAAAAACAAAAACCCACAGACGTCGCTGGAGAAATCAATTTTGAATACTCTACAAAAATTTCAAAATGGTTAAAAAGAGTTGTCCGAGTTATGTTTCCGGCCAGCTCAAAAATACGGTTTTGAGAAAAACGCGGTTAAAGTTTTCAGCACGCTCGGGATAAATATAAGAGGCGGTACGACAGAATTGACATTTTAGCTATTATTGTCGCTTTCTATTGTTTGTTATATAATTTTCATGACTCTAAAGTACATTTTAAATTAATAAAAGAAATCGTTTTTTTTTTTTAAATTTCAGTATAACCCCTTAATCGGCTCCAGTGTGTGGTTTTCCGTTGTGTGTCACCTAATCGCAGAACTGGCACGTATTAACCCATTCATGCCCATGTTGTTTGTGGACAACAACGTTTTTAAACAGCTATAACTTTTGATTGAGGTGAGATTTGCTCACAAAACAAGTAAGGCTAATAAATGTGACTATTGGCTTTCATTTGAGTATTAACGGTTACAAGGATCAGCTCTAGAACTGAAGTTATTGCAATTAGTCTGATTGAACTCCGATAGAGCAGTGCTGCCAGGGACCGTTTACGTTGACGACGGAAAATGAATTTTTCATATAACTTCTTTATGTTGCAATATTAGTGAAAACTGATAAAACTTATCAATTTAGACTATTTTTGGCTACGTTTTCCACGCAGTTGGACTATTGTAAATATTCTAGGAGAATTGTAGTGAGCATTAGAAGGTAAAAATTGAACAACTTCTAGCACTGCAAGGAAAGCACCTACCCTTATGAAAAATGGTTTTTGGAGTTTCTTGACCCCACCGTTTTAAAGAAAAAATAGTTTTGAAACCCTACATGCACTAGAAAAAAGTTGGGCATGAAAGGGTTAATTTGTCCTTGATATGTGAAAAGAGCCCAACTTCCATTTTTACATTCTTTAAGTGTTCTGCATCGCAAATACTTGGTTTTATACGATAAGAGCGTATTTGGCCGAAGCTCCTCTTCTTGCTTCTGCGACTCACCCATCTCAAAAGCTAGCCAGTAAATGTCAACCATTTTTTGCAAGCAGAGCACAACTTTAGCAAGTTGAGGAATATTCGGTTTAACTTTTTCCCATAAGTATCTGGTACTGATTTAGCGACAGATAATGTTAGCCATTTTGCACTTCATGCACAAAATGATCTAAGCCAATTTTCTCTCTTAGGATAGCATCAAATGCTAATTAAGTATTTACCAAGTCGATGAAACCATTTATGGGGATCATCCTTGGACTAAATGATGTAGTATGTGGTTAATTTTTGCCACTAATATTCATATGAGTATCATACACATAGCAGAACTAATTTTAATTCTTCTAATTTAAAAAATTCTTTGAAAAACATTCGTATCTGTCACTATTACTATTAATTTATAATACTTATATACTCCTCTTTGACGACTTTGCCTGAAGTGCGCTTGCCAATGCCGCATTTTCCCCGTCGTTTTCGAAGGATTTTCTAAGAATCCGCTTCTGCTTTTTTATACTACCGATCAGATAATGCAAAAATATTGCGATTTTATTCAGTTGAACGAAAGTAATTAGCATAAAAAATCTGGAGCTCTCAGCAGAAATTTTTGAAACGGGACACCAGTATTGAATCGTTATAAGTATTCTGCTTCAAAACTTTTAGTCAGCTGTTAAGTCGCATTTTTAAAAACTAAGACCAGAGCTCAACGCCAACGACAACAGCTATTTTTATCAAACAAGAACAAGTAAAGCCACAGCATAAGTTATTCCCCGCGGCTTCCGCGGAATGCTCTTATCGGGTCAACTGTTTAAATTATGCATACTTTCACTCACTGTGTCACAAACAAAAACCGTTGAACTTGACCAGCATTTCACTCGCTACGGAAAACCCGCAGATCTCGTGCACCGCAAATAATTGTTTCCGTTTCCGGTTGCATTTGATTTGACTGGCACGCGAATCGTTCTGTTTGGGTCACATTCTTGCCGCAATTGGTCAGTTCGTTCGAGTCCCTCCAAAAGGCAGGATGAAGTTCAAGACCATTCTGACCGGAGGGAAAGTGCTTGCCTCGGAATTTTGCGCCAACAGTTCGATTCACGGAGTACGCTACTTTGCCGATCGGAAGGTGATTTGGTGTGAAAAATTCTGGTGGATTCTGGTTTTTAGCCTTTCCGTCGGTGGCTGCGGACTGCTGATTCGACAGACCTATCGGAAATGGGACGAGAGCCCGGTGATTGTGAGCTTCGTCGAAAAACCTACTTCCGTGTGGCAGATTCCATTCCCAGCGGTTACAATATGTCCCGAGACGAAAAGTGCCTCCTGGAAGATGAATTTCACTGCTCAATTTTTCACCTTTCTCAACCAATCGCACGATGAGCGTTTGAATGATCCCAGGTAGGTGTCCTTTGTTGATATTTGAAAGGATTTATTATTGTTTTCTCTTTCAGAACCGATTATCTTCTCGCCATGATGCAAATATGTGATAAGAATTGTATCGAAAGATTTCTCTACAGCATTACCACCTTACCGAACAAAACTTCCGAGGAGAGCTATACATCGCTCATTTGGATGTTGAGCGTCCCAATCGACGATCTGCTCGTTGAGTGTTCCTTTCTCAGTGAATCTTTTCCGTGCGACGCCCTGTTCTACCCAACATTGACGGAGGAAGGAGTTTGTCTGACATTCAACGGCCTTTCCGCTCAGAACATGCTTCGTGTAGGAGCCCAACAGTCTAAGGATCGCTATATAACAACACCTTTCCAAGCTCAGGACTGGTCGTTGGAACAAGGATACTCTCCCATGGCCACTTTCGAGGCCTATCCCTTCCGAGCCGGATCCGGCTACTCAGTGGGACTCTCCATCTATCTTAGCGCTGACCTGCTTAACCACGACTCACTATGTCGGGGAGCAACCAAAGGTTTCAAACTGTTACTGCACTCATCGGCAGATTACCCACAGGTTACGAAAAAGTTTGTCCGCATTCCCATCAGCCATGAAGTGACCATCGCCGTTAAACCTCAAATGATCACAACAACCTACGGCTTGCAAGGTTACACACCGGAGCGTCGGCAGTGTTTTTTCAGCCAGGAACGGTACCTGCAGTTCTTCCGTGTCTACACCCAGGACAACTGTGAGCTAGAGTGCCTGACCAATTACACTTTGCGACTATGCGGCTGTGTTGCATTTTCGATGCCCCGGAATGATTCTACCGCTGTATGTGCAACCAGCGAGATTCGTTGTGTTTGGGTGGCGAAAAGTTTTCTCTACGATATGGGTATCACGGGGAATCGGGCGGAAGAGATACGCTTTCGGAACGAGTGTAATTGTCTACCGGCTTGTACGTCGGTGCAGTACGACGAAGAGATCACCCAGACTCAGTTCGACTGGATGAACTGGGCGGAGACGCTCGGCATACCGGCAAGTCACTTCGAAGGGTAAATATTCTTGCAAAGCTAGAGGAGCAATAAAATTAAATGTGATTATTTTTTATTCAGAGTTGAATTCGCTCATCTCGGCATTTATTACAAGGAACCGCAGTTTATGCCGCTGAGACGCAGTGAACTGTACGGAACGACCGATTTTTTGGCCAACTGCGGTGGGTTGCTGGGACTTTGCTTAGGTGTAAGTTTGCTCAGTCTGGTCGAGTTGTTGTACTTCTGTTTGATTCGACCGTTTACGCTGTGGAAGGAGCAAAGATCTTCTCGAGCGGAAGACCTGGAGGCACCGAGCATTAGTTTGCTGTCCTATCAGAGTAAGTGGGACTAAAGGCAGAGTGGGTCCCTGCGGTGGTCCCGAGCAAATTGCCATGGGCTCAAACAACATACAACCCCTTAAAATGCTATGCATATGGTCCGTTTCAAATTTCACAACCATGAAAACACCACAAAATGACCTCAATAACCCATAGATACTTCAAAATATGGTGCTTACATGGTATCTAAAGGATCATGATGATGGTGTTTTCATGGGTTGATCTCATTACAAACACCATCTGGACCATGAGCATGGTGGTATTTTGGGCTTTTCGTTTACTCGGGGTGGTAGGTATGTTCAGTTCAGGAAAAGATTTAATTAGCGTCATGCATTAAGGAAAATGGACCATAGGAAATCTTTGTGATGTAAATTTTCTCAAATGGTCTTCTCATTTCGTCCCAATAGTTTGTAACTATATATTATAAGCATTTTTGCCGACATTAATTATTTGCTAGAACGTGAAAAAACTGTTTGATGTGTAACTCAGACTCAATTGTAAATTTACTAAATATTTAGATTCATTCACAAAAATATTTTTGAACTTATTTCGTCCATTCAATGTTTACAGTAATCCTGTGCGAAGCAAATCTTATGAAATCGAATTTCTATAATATAAAAACTTTTTGTAATCCATCTTATTGTGAAAGTGTGTCTTTTTAATTCATGCAAACACGATGACATGTGATCTATTACTTTGTTATTTCACTTGACACCTATATAAAACTAAGCTACTCGAACTCAGAAAGTACTCGCACTTCAGATCATCGTCCGCGTTGGTTGACTTGTAGTATTTGCCTGTCGTCCGGCTAGATGGAAAATTTGTCGAAGGCGAAAATAGAGCTGAAACTTATGGTTGCCTTCCTCAAGTACTGTCATGTGGACTGCAGGAGTGATATCGTGCAAGGATTTGGACAAGACAGAAGGCTTTGCATCTTGATCGCATCACCGAGAATGATGTTTTGAGTGACAATAATTTATATGAAAAAAACTACAAAAGACAGCTCCATGGGGTTGCACGAACTTTAGACGTAGGACCACACTATTTAATGTGAAATATTTAATTTTTTAGTACATTTGGAATAATAATAAATCAAATGTATTTCTTTCGTACAGTGTAAGTATAGTCAATCAACATCAAATGTTACATATTGTACCAAACCTTCTTGCTTATCAGGTAATTTTATTTGAGCAACCGAACATGCTTCGTAAAACCCGTTTCAAACATATTAGAGTATAAAAATCGAAAATAAACTTCAAGCGTATAAATCGGACAGAGATCCTTCAGCACAAAAATTGCTTAAAAAGTTCTCACCCGTAAACTCGGCAAACTACTTTGTAAGAATCGGATATGTTTTATTCCGATTTTTACACTGGAGGTTTTTTCCCGACTCTTATAAAGGAGATTCCTTGTCCGATTTTTATATTAGAAGTTTATTTTTAGTTTTTACTATTTTCGGTCGCTCATTTGTAGTAGGCGATCGAATCCGGCTAAGCTCTCTTTTTGAGAAGATCACTATACACTATACATCTCATGTACAGAACAAGCTTTAGCGAATGCAGTGGTTCTAATCATATATCGAAGTAATAAATATACAGGAATGGAAAATAATTTTGTATATGAACTTAGATGCGTTTTTGCGACGGTTTTTGAGTGGCATTGTATTTATGAATAGGCTTTATAGTATGTATTAGTAGCATCAAAGTAAGGGTAAGGCTGAGTGGACATGAATCACGTGGTATCAATGAAGGTAAATAATAAACCTTCGTTGCGCTTTCCATCGATTCGCGTAAATGTGTTGCTAAGAAAGTTTTCGTCTTTGCGCAACCAAAGCACAGATTCTTATCATACATACAAAAATTTCACCTTTTTACATTCATCGCAGAATTCGTTAGAATCGGGATTTGTTGCGTAATCGTACGTATCACCCTGTAGTTCAGGAACCAGAACTCTGATCCACACAAAATTCAACAGCAGCTGATGGACCTTTCATTTAAAATCAACTTTGTCAAAATCGGTTCAGAAAATTCCGAGAAACCGATGTGGACAAATCAACAAATTTTGTTTTGTAACCATACTCTTTAACTCGTAATCCGGAGCAAGATGTCGGTTGAAAATGAAATTCAATAGCAACCTATGGGAATATTATACCTTTCATTTGAATCTTAGTTTGTAAAAATCGGTTCAGCCATCTCCGAGAAACCGATGTGGACATTTTGTTAACAAATCCGCACATACACACACATACATACATACATACATACATACATACATACATACATACATACATACATACATACATACATACATACATACATACATACATACATACATACATACATACATACATACATACATACATACATACATACATACATACATACATACATACATACATACATATATACATACATACATACATACATACATACATACATACATACATACATACACACAAAAAAAAAACATACATACACACATACATACACACAGATATTTTGCGATCTCGGCGAACTGAGTCGAATATTATATGAGACTCGGCCCTCCGGGCCTCGGTTAGAAAGTCGGTTTTTGAGCAATTGCATAACCTTTCTATATAAGAAAGGCAAAAGAATAATATTTAATTAGCCTAATCAGCATGAGTTCAATGTTATCTTCATGTGATTATATTTTGAAATGTTGGTGGAATGGGTTTGAAAGTGGAGGGAATGGGGGGTTAGTAGAGTGGGAGTGGAGGATGCGTCAGAAATCCTTCATCTTATTTCGGTATACGGGGTGGATGAAGGAAATGCGGGCGTGAGGGTGGTCCAAGGGGAGGGGAGTGATGAAGGAGGGAGGTGTAAGGGCAAGGCGGGGGAGGGGCGGCGACGCAATACTCAACTACATATTTTGCCTTCCATTTGAGACTTGGTTTCAGAAAATCGGTTCAGTCAGCACCGAAGAACCGATGTGACTTTAATTGTGGAATATGCCCGGAGTTCCGGACTTCCGGAATCGTCGATAGTAGACAATATATTCAAAGAAAGTTTGATTGGCAATCAATGATCTAGATCTGCGATTAGAAGTAATTTGATGACCACTTCAATAGTTTTTAGCCTCTGAGGTATTACGATTGTACCGATTTATATGGAAAATTCCAGTGTATCCTTACCATCACCCCTGTGACTCCGGAAGCAAAAGTCAGAACCGAATGAAATTCAGCAGCAGTCAATGGTATTACTGTATCTTTCATTTGAAATCAAGTTTGTGAAAATCGGTAGAGAATTCGTTGGGGAATGGGTGTGATATTAGCTTAGGAACTTGGCGGGTTCCCCGGGGGCGTCATGAACCGTCATAGGTGGCCAATGTGGTCAAAGCTGCGTTGACTGATCATTAGTGATCCAGACTCGCAAACTAGAGTAATGTTACATCAATTTTAATATGTTTTACATCATTTGAACATCATGGTGGTACCAGTTTATATGGGAATTTGCTGTGTGACCGCACTCTTTAACCCGTAACTCCGGAACCGGAAGTCGGATCAACTAAAAATTCAATAGCAGCTTATGGGAGCGTTATACCTTTCATATGAAACTAAGTTTGCGAAAATTGGTTCAGCCATCTATGAGAAAATTGTGTGAGTTTAAATGACACATACACACACACACACACAGACATTTGCCGATCTCGACGAACTGAATCGAATGGTGTATGACACTCGGCCCTCCGGGCCTCGTTGCAAAAGTCGATTTTTACAGTGATTGCATAGCCTTTCTTTATATGAGAAAGGAAAAACTTTTTATTTATTAACAGATTAAGGCCGAAGTGGCCTGTGCCGTATACAAAAGATTCCTCCATTCCACTCGGTCCATGGCCGCGCGTCGCCAGCCAGGCAGTCTGCGAAGGGTCCGCAAATCGTCTTCCACCTGGTCGATCCATCGTGCTCGCTGCGCGCCATGTCTTCTTGTACCGGTCGGATTGCTATTGAGAACCGTTTTCACCGGACTATTGTCCGACATTCTGGCTACGTGCCCGTCCCACCGTAGTCGTCCGATTTTCGCGGTATGACAGATGGGCGGCTCCCCCAACAGCTGATGCAACTCATGGTTCATTAGCCGTCTCCATGTGCCGTCTTCCATCTGCACTCCACCGTAGATGGTACGCAGCACTTTCCGTTCGAAGACACCAAGTGCGCGTTGGTCCTCCTCGAGCATGGTCCAGGTCTCGTGCCCGTAGAGAACTACCGGTCTAATCAGCGTCTTGTAGATGGTCAACTTCGTACGACGGCGAACTCTGTTCGACCGAAGTGTCTTGCGGAGGCCAAAGTAAGCACGATTTCCTGCCACGATGCGTCTACGAATCTCTCTGCTGGTATCATTGTCGGCGGTCACCAGTGAGCCCAAGTACACGAACTCTTCAACCACCTCGATTTCGTCGCCACCGATGCAAACTCGAAGCGGGCGGTTCTCATTCTCTTCTCGTGAACCTCTTCCTATCATATACTTTGTCTTCGACGTGTTGATGGCAAGTCCGACGCGCTTGGCTTCTCTTTTCAGTCTGATGTAGGCTTCCTCCATCTTCTCAAAGTTTCGTGCAATAATATCAACGTCATCGGCGAAGCCAAGTAGCTGAACGGACTTTGTGAAAATCGTACCACTCGTGTCGATCCCTGCTCTTCTTATTACACCTTCCAGCGCGATGTTGAATAACAGACACGAGAGACCATCACCTTGCCGTAACCCTCTGCGTGATTCGAAGGGACTCGAGAGCGTCCCTGAGACACGTACTACGCACATCACCCGATCCATCGTCGCCTTCACTAATCGCGTCAGTTTGTCCGGGAATCCGTACTCGTGCATAATCTGCCATAGCTGATCTCGATCGATAGTGTCGTATGCGGCTTTGAAGTCGATGAACAAATGATGTGTGGGCACATTGTACTCGCGGCATTTCTGCAGTACTTGACGAAGAGCGAACACCTGGTCCGTGGTAGATCGTTCGCTCATGAACCCGCCTGGTACTGCCCCACGAACTCTCTTGCAATTGGTGATCAAATCAAATCAAATCAAGAAAACGCCAAGCATTTTTTTAGTGAACTAGTTTTGTGAAAATACACATATTTTCATAAATACGAAGTGTATTAATGCTTTCGAAAACGGTTCATTTTACGAAATCATTAATCTTTTTTTCAAAAACTTATGAACATATTTGTTTTCGTGCGTGAACAACATTTCTCATAGCAATGATCCTCTTTTCGAAACGCTTGGGCACTGATGTGGCGGCACAGAGGGTAAGTCTCTGGACTCATAAATTATCCCTCTGCTGCAAAATCTGTTCCTTAAATAGCCATTGATCATAGGCGGCTCTAGCCGGCTAGCAAAGAAAGGACACACATTTCTGATAAAATAGTGGTAAATTTTGGAAACTCAATTCTTAACACGGTTCTTATTAAGAGATTGGCAAATAGTCAAATCATCCTTGTATGCAATCGCTATTGTTTATCTTCTGCTAATCTTTAATTCTTTTTTTTTACAAAAACGCATGGTGAATCTTTTTATCTTATTCCAGTTGGTAAAGTTCAAAGTTGATATGGAGACCGTGTATACCTCTGTACCTCCATGTTTGCCACGAGAAGAAGTTTTTGCTAGTAGGATGGGGTAAGGAGTTACACAAATGTGGATTCACTTTGATAAGTGATACGATCTATGCAATTCTCAGAAGTGTTATGTGGTTATTGGTCATGGATGTCCGGCTTCCGAGAATTTATGATAGATTTATCGTTTATTGAATTGATTTTGAAGTGCTCGGTTTGAAACAAAAAGCAACTTCAGCTCCGGACAGCCGCTACTCGGGAGTGTTGCTTATTTTTAATTGCATCAAACGGCAGCTGAATGATTTTTTTCTTGCTCCTTCATTCCGGCGAAATACGGCGTGCCAATAACAATAGACTATAATGACAAGCGATCACTTTCAATGGCTCGATATTTTTAATTATAATAATAGTTAAAGTTTCGTAATTCACACATTATTTATCGTGTATAAATTCTGGAATTATGTATTGGCTTCTTTCTTTCCGCGCGCTCGTATGCTATCTAAGGCACATTTTTAACGGTATAAAATAAGCCCTAGCGAAATACCTGAAACGACTTTGTATGTCGAATCTACAACTGATGACAAGTGCGCGGTTTTTTTACTCTAATTAATAGAACAAAAACCAAAACAATTAGAAGGAAAAGAAACTAGCCTGGCACCTTTTTCTTCAATAACCAACAATATTTTTATAATCATGAAGAAATATAGTTAACGTGACAGTAATATAGTGCATGCACCACTCCAAAGCAAATGCAAGTACTCAATATAATATCAACAATTAATAGAATTTATTGATGATTTAATGGAGTAAAAGTAAATCAAAGAAAATGACAGAAAAAAAACATTTGTTCTTCGTGCTGATATGAATGCCGCAAATTGGGAACCGGTTTCGAATTCTACTTGCGAATTACCAATTCTCAACTCTCAAACATTATTCAAAAGTTGTCATTCACTCAGACATGACCATGCGTGTTCCCCACGCGCATTAAATACCTTCCTAGGATTAGCTTCCTAGTTGGTAAAATAAACATTAAACAAACAAAGAAATTAGTTTGCTCAGTCTAAAGAAATGTCAGCTCGATTGGCATCAACCGGCGGATATATGTTCCCTTACAATGCCATCAAACCAAAGCACGACAAAATATGTGTAATTCATAACGAAATGAAGACTGCCAAATTATGTGCATTAAAATAAGATCGAAAGAAAAATGGTTGCATTTTCAAAGATAGCACTGCAGATGAATCACTTGATAAAAATAAAAAGAAAGGACGCGGACGAAAATAACTGACCACCGACTTAAAACTATACACCAAAATTACAGAAAAACGATTTAGCATTTTGATGTCAGCTTCAAATTCAAATATTAATTTAAATTCAAGTTGTGATTGCCCAATAAGATATCAAAGATTGTTCTCATTTTGCTTCGCTTATTTGTTTATTATTAATACTTGCTTTGTTATCAACAAGAAAATTAAACATCTCAATAAATTTTCATTATAGTTTCACTGATTGCCCAAATAGAAATTCTTTTTGATGTCAAACAGTAATTTTTCTAGCCTCGATTTTGTATTTTTAAACTTTAAAGCGGCCAAAAAGATAACAATCTGGGTTATTACAACCTCAAGATGAGAGCGTTTTGAGATCCGCATGATTCGGTATACGTATTATGATAGCGGTTGTTGCCATTTCGAAAAGTTACACTAGAGGCTCTTTCAGGCAGATACTATCTTCGCTAGAGTGAAAAACAAGTAGAGATGCACCGAATAGTACTATTGGGCTTTCAGCCGAATACCGAATATTTAATGTTTAATTATTCGGCGTACCGTATATTCGGCTTAAATCAAAATCGGCTGATATTCGGCCCGAATATTCGGTCGACCGAATATTCGGTGCATCTCTAAAAACAAGGTATATATTCAGGTTATTAGCATAAACTAGTTTACTCGCAACAACACATGTAAATTCTGCATTCTTGAAGAGCAGCATGTACGGAAATGTACCCATACACTGAAGTTTTTTTTATGCGGGGGATACGTACAGCATAAAAAAACCGTATAACTTTGAAAATCCGCATAAAAAACGACATAACCTTGAGAATCCGCATAAAAAACCACATAATTTTGAAAATCCGCATAAAAAACACATAAGGTGTGAAATTTTCTTCAATATTCAGAGCCATAGTACTCAAGGAAGAGCAAGGATTTGAAGTAAGAAAGTTTAGAAAAGCGTGGAGTAGGGTCATATGAGCAAGCTTAGAGTTTCTCCGCTACTTAACTCTTTGTCTTCTGCAACGCAGGAGTCAAGATCTTTTGGCATTAAATGCGAATCGCCCGAGTCTGCGGCATGTCCAGACAAGCGTAAAGTTACTAAATGACTTATGCTGTAGGAACCGTGACTCCCCGGAATCGCAAGACTGACCTCGGCACCTAACCGACCAGCATCGAGATAACGATTTCGAGAGAAATTTCAACGTCGGGAAATTTCTCTGTCGGAGTAGACTAGGCCCACCGCCGGGGACTAGTTCAAGTAGACCGGGAAGTAGCTCCGGCAGATGGTCGTCGGGGCGCCTGTCAACTGGAAGTCACCCTCCACCCAGAATCGCAGAACCGACCTCGGCATCTGCCCGGGTAGCATCGATTTCGGAAGATCTTCCACTGCCGGGGAACTCTACGTCGATCCACCGTCGGGGACTATTCCGAGTAGTCCGAAGCGAATCGCCGGCTTGAATCATCGGGCACCAATGAACCGGAAGCCACCCTCCAACCGGAATCGCCGGATCGACCACGGCATCCAACTGGTCAACGTAGATAAGAGGGCATTTAGAATATCATGCCGTGCAGGACTGATATGGCGGTTATGAGACAAGCGAAATCTAGCACGACCAGCTAGACCTGGAATCAAGTGAAGTGCATTAGCGCGCCTCCCGCCGAAGTAGTCATTTCAAATGGAATCCGGAGGATCAGGCAAATGTCGGACTTTTTGGTGGATTTTAGAGGAATAGGGTTCAGAGTTATCTTCTCTGTTCAGGGTCCCTCACTCTGGCACACGATGAACGAAATCGGTAGTATGGTCTAACTACTGAACGTGTGCGTGTGACGTAAAAGCTTTAGGGGAATTGTGGGAAAAACCGACACCCCACAACATTTCCTAGAAATCAATTTTTAATTAATTTCATAATGATACATTATTATTCGTACGTTTATTTAGAGCATTTGAAGAAAAATTGGATTTACGTTAGTACGCCGAATGTCATAAAAATAAACAAAACATACGACAGCAGCGTCCATACTCGTCTGGATGTTAAATTTCGTTGGTAGATTTTAAGGTTTTAATAGAACAAAAGCTTTTCAAATCACCACATTTTTCAGTACCTATTATTATCGGCCTGTCCTATGATCAACTAGGTGCATTGAAGACGAGTTTGAGAAATTCAATATTTTTAATCGCTTTTAAAAAAAATGTGCGCTGTTGGGGTAAAACCGACACCCTATGGTTAGGGTATAACCGAAACGCTGTTAAGATGGTTGTGTATACTTGCGATTTATTTCAAAATACTGGGGATCTTTGTGACACTTCAATTAGCCTATTAGAACACAATAGTATCAACAGAAATGCACAGAAATACTTTTATTGTGTTTATTTCTTGTAAGTCTCTTTAAAAATCAAAAATTGGAATTTTTGCTTATCTGATTCTATCGAAGCTGTTGCTATTTCTGCAAAAAGCTCATCAAACCGAATTTCTAGTGTTCTCTTGGTTTGTCATAGACGAACTTTATCACAATGAGGCAATGATCTTATGTATACCCCAATAGATCGTTGATGATCCGAAAAATCAAATCTGAAAAAGATAGTTTTACTAAGAAGTGTGTGTGTCACTTATAAGTGAATGAATCCAATTAGCAGAACGTAGAACGCTTGCAAATCTTCTCTTACGAAATAAAATGACACTGGAGGTTGCAATGATGTGCGCAAGGATTATTTGGAAATACTCATCAATAAATAATCCTATAGCATAAAATACTCTTATTTATAGTACTACGCTTTCGAACATTCTTCCCCTCACTACATGATGAAGCAATAAAAAGCACATATTTGCATCATACATACTCACACTTTATTATTCACGCATATATCTCATTTTTAATAAAGATAAAGATTTTAATAAAGTGGAGAGAAAATAAATTAAAGGGAGTGTCGATCTTACCCCTATAGGGTGTCGGTTTTACCCGCAGTGCCTACAAAAAATCACTTTGTTTTCCAAGTTTTACAACCAATAATTTTTAATGAAATTAATTTTTTGGAGCGCTGAAAAAATTAAATCTTGTTAAGAATTTTCTGAAAAAGAATTCTGCATAAAAACTATAATTTTATTGGTTTTGTGGCAACTTAGAAAAATTGTTAAGCTTAAGGTGTCGGTTTTAACCATAATTCCCCTACCACCAAGTAAACAAAATACACGACCACTTTTTACATAAAATGTGTACGCAAAATTTGAAATAAAAGTAGTTTTTGAATGGCAGTTAACACCGCAAATCGTGTTTTACCAGAGATGTTCTGAAAAAAGCTTTGTCACCGAGTCGCTCGTCGATATTTTTGTATGAAAAAATTACAGAATGTTATTGAAATGATACATAATAATGCACAAAAGTTTTGGTTTCACCCTAAGTTCTAAAAAAATCACAGAAAAGTGTTTTTTTTTTCATGCTGAAACCCTTACCTAGCGTTGTTTCTTAGTCGTTGGTCAGTTGATTGAAATTCAATATCTTACCACACCCTTGACAGGGTTGGTATCTCAGGCTTTGTCTTAGTGCACATGCCTATAAGTTTCGCACAAACAAGTTACTTAGAACAATTGAACTTTTGAGCATGTAAACAACCCAACAGTAGCCTCAGACAACAAAGAAATGGTCAGAACCCGGGCCCGTTAACTGAACGGCAAGGTGTTGCCGAAACTCGATGGATGTATATGGATCGACGACGAAACTTATGCGAAAGCCGATTTCAAATAAATATATAGGGGCTCGAATTTTACAAGGTTACGCGTTTTCTAGCAGACTAAAATTATATATGGCCAATAGGCATGCGTCGTAATTTGACACATCATTTAAATTTTTATTGACATACTAGTGAGTGTTATTGATGCGCACATTTCTTCTGTTTCGGAGCTTTGCAACAAAGGCGCAGGTAATAGAATTGTTTTGGTGTGTGGCGATTTTAATCCTAGAACGTTGCACTAGGGTACAAATGTACCCCACGCCTTCTTTGGGGCCGAGTAAGAACGAGAATTCGGCATTTATCGACCTGGGACCCTAACCATAATTCAATTTAGAGTTCCTAGTAAGAGTAGGAAAAGATGGTATGGCCAGTTTGCTTATAGCCTTCGTGGAAGCAGCTGTCAAAGTTGGCGTGGGGTACATTTGTACCCCAGTGTACGGTTGCCGTTAGTGTTTCGTCACGTTTCGTGCTGTCAGTGGAAATGTGATTTGTAACAATACTAGTTTAAATACTGGTTGTTCTACTACGGTATAGTATTATATAATCGTTTATTTAATTAATTTAATTTATTTTGAAGCGGAACAAAAAATCGTTCTCATTTTTGCTGATTTTTATTGTTTTATTGTCAATTTTTGATAGTTTTTCAAAGCAATGGCTCGCAAGTATAATTTGCGCACAATAACAGCTGTAACAGTAACATTGCGTGTTACCAATGTATTACTGGTCAGAAATATTTTTTCATTTCAATTTCCACCCCATTTCGTGGTATTTTTCAAAACCCGATTTTTAAACTTTCATTCTTCAAAATAATTGCAGTTTTTCAAAAATATCGAAATTCCATTTTATACCGCATCAACATCATTCTTTCAACTTTTAAAATCATTTGATTTTTTTTTTCAAATCGGTTGAAAATTCGCAAAGTTACAGTAATTTTAGTGAAAAAGCCAAAACCGCGATTTTTTCACTTTTTATTTTGTTCAAACCAATTTATGTATCATTGATTCAAAAAATTCTGTACTTTCACCAGCCCGGGGGCAACATGACAGATAGCCGGCTGTTTCCTATATGTACCACTGAATCGAAAGTGACGCTAGCATACCTATTCGTTTTGAGTTCCATGAATAACTAAACAAAAAGTTTGCAAAGGATTTTTTTTTTTCGTTACGTTTGTTATGCACGACGTCTATAAATCTAGCGCAACATTTGGTAATGGCATATAATATCAAATGTGAGAGCTGTCATCTTCTCTGAATCGACGGATTAAAAAGTGTGATTAAAAAGATTGAAAAAAAATTGGATTTTGGATTATATAAGATTTTTTCGAAATGCGGTGCATTATAAAAGAGTGTAAGAACCATCTGGGCCTATCGACAGCCAAGCAAGCAATCAGCAGTCATCGGTAGGATTGTTGTTTCACAGTTCATAGATAATATTCAATTTTGAGATCCATTATAGTTTCCCCCGGAATAATTTGATGCGGAATAAATGGCTGAAAGCTATATTGATATTTTGTGGACAAAAAATCAATATTGAATCAGCAAACAATGAACGAGTTTGTAGTTTGCATTTCTCGTTGACTTACTACAAGGATATTGATTGCAAAAAGGTTTTATTGAAACATGCCGTACCATTGCAGTTTAAAAAAACTGATTCAGATGAAACGTATGTATTAATTACAGGGAACTGGCAGTACAACCACATTTATAATTTCTCATAAATCATTTGTAGTCAAGACTTAGATTTTCTTTGCTCGGACGATGACACATATAGCTTCGAAACTTTTTATCCTCAGGAACGGTAAATAATAGCAATATTTATTTTGACGGTGTTGATTAAATTTGTTTGCTTCGATATCTTTAATTCACAAGGTCTGGTGAACCCTTGAAATTGCGAAAGTCCCTGGAAACAGCGAAAAAGAAGATGAACCGTTTGTATCAAAAATGCCGTACTCTCCAAAAACAAGTTGATACTCTCGAGAAAGCCTTGACAGAGGCAAGAGACAAAGACCTGATTACTAATTGCGCGGCTGATCATTTAATGGTAGCGTCTTGTGTTTATAATTTATGAATGATGATTGATACAACCATTTGTAGGCATATTGTGGAGGTAACACACTCTTGAAAGAGTTATATTCAGCAGCTGGAAAAGGTACGGAGTATTCCGATGAACTTAAGTGTTTTGCAGTAACACTTCATTATTACTCTCCACGAGTTTATAAGTACGTCCGGCAGTCCTTCGGGAATCGTCTACCGCACACACGTTCTATCACCCGGTGGTATCAGTCAGTCGATGGCGAGCCAGGTGTAACGGCCGAAGCCATGGCTGCATTGGAGGCAATGGCTAATGAGTTAAAAGTGAAACAAGAGCGATTATTAGTGTGTTTAATGATGGACGAGATGTCTATCCGGAAGCACCTGCAATGGAATCAGTATTCCAAGAAAATGGAAGGAACTGTGCAGTTTTCGGGATTTTTACCTGAAGTTTCTGATGATGTACCACTAGCCAAAGACGCTTTAGTGTTTATGGTGACTGGAGTAAAAACAAATTTTAAGATACCTATAGCGTATTTCTTCATAAACTCTCTGGATACAGAACAAAAATCAAGCTTGGTTGAAAATATTATAATCGCTTTACATAAAATTGGTGTAACGGTTGTAGCACACACATTCGATGGATTAAATACGAATATCAGCACAGCGAATGCCTTAGGTGCATCACTAAAGGTTGGAGACAGTTTTCAAACAAACTTCCCGCATCCGTGCACAAACGAGCCAATTTTCATATTACTTGATGTCTGTCATATGCTCAAACTCTTGAGAAACACTCTTTTTGCAAAACAAATTTTAAAAACCAAGAGTGGATTCGTGGTGTGGATGTATATTGACAAGTTGAACAAGCTACAAAATGTTCGTGGACTCAAAATTGCAGCGCATTGATGAATATGTCAAGAATTTCAAAACATCTAGACTTTCAGTTAGAAAAAAGCTAACAAAAATCATTCTTTTCAAAGGAGATTAAGATTCAGTTTTAAAAATACATGAATTTATGACATAATGCAAATGATAACAAATCAAATAAAGCAAATAGCACCATCGCGGCGTTGTATACCCAACAAATGGTTTATTTATTCTAAAAAACTTCAAACATTTTATTATGGATACACTATACGATTCACTATAGGCCATAATCAATAATAGCAGTTAGGTACATATGAATGAAAACACTTAATAAATCAGTAATTTTTCAGTCTAGAATGTATTTCTCTTCGTATATAAAATAGACCTTTTTCAAATGTCGCTCTACTAAGCCGCCATGACATCACCAAATCACCACAAATTTTGCTTATGAGTTGTATATAAGGGAACTGTCAAGTTGTCCCCGGGCTGACTTTCACGTACACAGCTGTTTTTGCAATTGGAAAACGAAGAAAATGGTGTATTTTACATTTCTTTTGTTTGCATTTTGACGTAGGACTACGTCTTTGTTTTCGATATGGGGGTGCACTCTGCAAATTCTACAAAAATGGTATGTAACGAAAAGTGGTCCAATTTTAAACGCATATAATTCAGCCATCTCACGATAAATTTTCAAATTTTTTGCGCAAATCGCCCCGAAATACTTCTAAGAATAGATTCCAATAGATAAACCCAAAGATTTTTAATATCATAGCATTAAAAAATTAAATAATATAAAACCTTGTCAAAATATCGCGCATTAACACACAGAAGATAGCGCTTCCCAAGCCCTGTACGACGGATTGGTGTACCTAGCGCGCAACGCTTCTATGAATGACGTCATCATCGACTATTTAAAAAACGGACTTGGCCAGACACGCTCAGTTCCCTGTTGAACGGCTGGCGAAGCAGATCACTGCGCTCTGTTTTTTACAGCCAGTGTAGCTGAGCTAGAAGTCCGTTACACTGGCTGTGGAGGGACGCTACCCTGTGTCGTCCAACAGGCGACCGCTACAACTGCTTCCTAAATGCCGCTGTAATGTTGCCAGTAAATTTTTGGTTTAACTAGCACATGTATTTGCTATTTGCGCTTGAAATTAAGTAATGTAGTGTTAGTAATAAGCTTCCCATTTTGGTTTAAACGCAAGGGCAGTTTTTAAAACAAAATTTGATTAATTAGTTTAGCTCATCTAAGCAATTTTATCAATTCTGTAATTTAAAAGGAATTTTACGGAACTTGGTGAATTTGGCCCCACTTGCAACTGGTATAATCAACCTGCACAAAGTGTTGCATAACGCAGGGCTGTTTTTGGAACAAAATGTGTTATCATTCAGCCCTTCGCTATGCAAAATCACGATATTATGACAGATGGGCTAAGCGCGGCCGTTACTTTCAATCGGGAAAAGCCGCGTGGAATTTTGGTGAAATGCGCTAATAGTGTCGTGGTGGTACTAGTTGTCTCTTTCGCTCTACCCATCATCATCAGCGTTGACTCATTTTGCATTGTACGCTTGGGTTCAATGTTTGTGACGAATGTGTTGGTAGGTAGGGGAACTGGCGGTAAAATGAACACGTTAAGCAGAGTCATTATTTTCTAACTAATAAGTGAATGAGATATTACAATCACCTTATGTTTCTTGTTAGACATGTTTTGTACATATCGGGTAAAAATACTTCGTCAAAAACACATTTTTTCAAACATGATTCTTGATTTCTAAACATGTCCAAAAATGAGACATGTTTATAGCGAGTGGGTAAAATGAACATGTGGCGGTGTTAAAATGAACAGCTTCTGGTGACCTGCAAAATGTCCTGTATGTATGCAATGCGCAGCGTTGGAAAGCATTTTCCGATCAATGCTAATATCCCAACAAATCATGAGCTTTGCATACACACAGCGCATTTTGCAGGAAAAAAATTTTCACGGAAGAATTGAATTTTCATGACGTAATATTAACCATTTTACAATCCTGTGGCATCGAAATACATCTACAAACTTGAGGTTATCCATGGGTGTTTGAACTTTTAGGATCTGTTTGAGAGCAACTAGAAAGATTGTTCTATACATGAGATGTGATTATATTGTCTAAAATTTGATTTTTCTTCACCGGTCCGGGTGTTTTTTCCCACACACTAAGCACTAAGAAAATAAATATTTTACATTAAGTAGTATAGTCCTACGTCTACAGTTCGTGCAACCCCATAGGGCTGCCCCTTGTAGTTTTTTCTTTCGAAAATTGCGATCAAACGCGTGGGGTACATTTGTACCCCAGTGCAACATTCTAGGATGGAAAACGAAAGTGCAACGTTCTAGGGTTAATCAGCCACTTGGCAGCATAAACACTATCGTTGGCGCAGTTCAGAAACAAAGCGCAATTTTTAAAAAAAAAATCCAGTGATGAATATCGTGGGTGAATACCGGGTTATACAAGGCATACGACGGATCTTCGCCGGAATCCTAAAAACTTTTGGAATTGTCAACTCGAAGCGAGCATGTTCAGCAATTCCTCCGAACGTGTGTCTCGACGATATTAACTCAACACCTGCCATGGATTCGTGTGAGTTGTTTGCAAAGTTTTTCGCTTCTGTTTTTGCCAAGAATATTGCCTCCGCCACTGAAGTTGAAGCTGCTTCGTTAGATGTTCCTGAAAATTCTGTGGACTTGAGTACATTTTTAATCACTCCCGATATGATTGTTACCGCTGTGAATAGGTTGCAAAAATCGTACTCAGCGGGACCGGACGGCATTCCAGCTGTCGTTTACAGTCGATGTATTGCTTCATTAGCCGAACCTTTGCGCGACATTTTTAACAAATCGTTTGAACAAGGCGAATTTACGGTGATTTGGAAGCAGTCGTTCATGTTCCCTGTTTATAAGAGCGGACTCCCTCAAGGCAGCAACATGGGACCCCTACTGTTTGTATTGTTTTTCAATGATGCTGCTTTGCTTGATTTGGGTGCAAACTGGTTTAAACCGATGACTTGAAATTGTACCTCGTAGTCCGACCTATCGACGACTGCATCCGTCTTCAAGAGCTTCTGGATACATTCGTTAACTGGTGTCGTAGAAACTGGCTAATTATTAGCATTGCAAAATGCCAAGTCATAACTTTTCACCGCATTTTCAGTCCGATACGATACGATTACCAAATCGATGGGCAATGGCTCACTAGAGTTGATTGCGTCAGCGACCTCGGCGTTTTGTTGGATACGAAGCTAACATTCAATCAGCAACGCTCAGATTTAATTTCTAAAGCAACCCGACAAACTGGGCTTCATTTCCAAAATCGGCCGGGATTTCAATGACCCGCCTTGTATGAAGGCGTTATATTGTTCGCTGGTTCGCCCAATTCCGGAAAATGCTTCTTTGATTTGGAGCCCCCATCAGCTTACATGGAACTTACGGATTGAACGGGTGCAGAAGAGATTTGTCCGACTCGCACTACGAGACCTTCCATGGCGGAATCCTGTAGACCTTCCACCGTATCCTGCTCGATGTCGCTTGATCGGTCTAGACACACTGGAACAACGCAGACAGCTTCAGCTTCTCAACGCTGAAATTGACTCCCCGAAGATCCTGTCTTTCGTGCCTCGCAACGTTCGCCACGCTCATCTGGCTTACTACAACCTAGATTCCACCGTACGACGTTTGGATTCAACGAACCGGTAACCGCACGTATTCGAACTTTCTCCACGGTCGAGGATCTGTTCGAGTTTGGTGAACCATCGCACAAGTTCGCTCAGAAAGTTTCGTGGTCTACAATTTTTATGACTTGACTCCTGAAATTCATTAAAACTTTTTTGTCAGATGAGTTCTTTTAATAAATAAATAAATAAATATAAACAATCGATAGTTTGATCCATTGTAATCTGTTCTTAGAAGTATTTCTAAGCGATACGCGCAAAAATTTCGAAAATGTAACGTAGTGCTACATCAAAAAAAATTGTTCAATATTCTAGAATTTGGATTTTAGCTATAGCGAACCGTATGAATTACATGCGAATAAACATGATTCTAATGAGAATTTTGCATTGTATTGGTCCGGGACAAAAATGCATTAAATGGCGATTACACCACACAAACTTACTCAAACCCACAGTTGGGAATGTATTAGTGAATTTAACGATATCGGAGTATTAGTATTGAAATGACTCCGCACTAATACACATGTAAAGGACATCTCCACACGGATACATGTGCGCTCTGAAAATACTAATACACGCTCAAGGACCTGTTTCCATTTCGCCTTTCTACTGATCACATGCTGCATATTGGAGAGAACAGTTTATAGCATCATCAAATTGATGGGGTGTGGGTGATGATTATGTGTTGATTTTATGTTGAGCTTTCGGTGTTCTCTCAACCCTAAATTTACCAGCGATATGCGAGTGGTAGCCACTAGATAGGTTCATAAATGTTAATAATGATTAATGATTTTTTAAGCTCACTATACGCAGGAGAAAGTTACCTATATGGGAACATTGGGCTAACAAATTTCAACATTTGTCTGATAGAAGCCGTCCGCCAATCATTTCTGGCATTTCTCATATCAACAGCACTTTCAGGTGATATCATATCAGTATTTCGCAGTAAAAGTATTTAAGTTTAAAGTATCATAAACTATAAGGGCAGTGATGACATGGTTTTGCACTTTTGAGCAGCAGTGGCAGTTACTCATTTCAGTTTGTATTCTTTCCCGAACATGCGAATCCAGCGCACACAGGTAACTGGCATCCCTATCTCTACATACAGAGTTTAACAATTAGGTTTTACACCAACCGACATAACCCCATAAAATGAGCCGGATGAACTTTGTTTGACAATTCTCGGTGGTTTGTTTACATGAGAGTTACGTGAGTTCGAATGTAACAGATGAGCACCCGTTGCACTCGCACTAACGCAATTGACAAAGTAAACAAACCACCGAGAATTGTCAAACATGAACTTTATTCATCATAAGTTCATTCGTGTCGTCATCTTGTATTTGGACAAATTTCGTTAATTTTATTACAAACAAAGTTTTTTTATGTTGACTACGCCAATATGACGCCATGTCTTCCTCTTGAGCGCACATCATCGCCCTGGTCAACGATCATCGCAAATCTGAGCACAAATCATTTTCTTCCACTCTTCTCTGAAGCATAGAATGAGAGAGCGATGATTTTACGGAAAAAGCCATTAGGTTCTTTACTGGCACAATTAACCTCACTTTTCTTGACAGTTCGCTTGTACTGTTTACATGGACTTAGAAAAATTTGTGGACGACTAGATTCGCTCGAAGAAAATCGTAAAGATTTTTTCTAAGTCCATGTAAACAGTACAAGCGAACTGTCAAAAATGAACACTCAGTTCATTTGTGACGTCAGCGTAAAGTATTCAATTCGCTATGGGAAAATAACGCGTATATCACACACTCTCGTGAACGTAAACTGTTCATGCGTTTAGTGTGGTTGGAATTGAGCTATTCGCAGACAAAAAAGCGTATCTGTGTATGAAGACAGAAGTTCTTACAAATACCACAGAGGTATTCATGTATATACATGAATACCTCTGTGGTGTTTGTAAGAACTTTTATACGTATAGAATTCACTACATTTTTGGCAGACTCAGCAAGCAAAAGCAACTAATAGTTTTACATGTGATAACAGTTTTAGTCTTTGCCTTGAAAGGTTGTGTTTGCTGATTGGTTGTAGCAACCAAGGTTGTGCAAGCCGTGAATAGGCTAGAAGTTTGTGTACCGTGTCAGTATTTGATGCTGTGTTTGTGCGGAGACAGTCAGGATTGTTAGCTGCGAGAGCGGTCGTTTGGTGGTGGTACCACGCGATAAGCAAGTGTTGGTGCGAAGGCAACGAAGTCTCAGGTAAGCGGCGCCCCACCTTGGTGGTGGTAGTGGTAACACTGCATACAACCGGCGCTTGCGACGGAGTGAGACAGAGCTGCATCTGGTTGGTGAAGCGGCTCGCTTCATCATCACTCATTCATCCGTATCAGTGCAGATACGGGATTTTGAGTATTTGTGTACCTAGCCACGCTGCGTGGTAGGGGAATACCTCTGGACCCATAGGTAAACAGCGGCTCCATCTTGGTAGTGGTGATTGCGCTGTGTTCAACCCGAGCGTGTGACAGAGGGAGACAGCGTGAAACTACAACTCTTCGAAGGACAGGTAGATTTTTAGTATAATTCAGCTAGTGTTAGTATTTAATCAACTTATTGTGTATGGTAGGCGAAATGGAGGATAGTGAGATGGAATCCTCCATTTCACAAGAGCAAAATTCTTCTGATCCCTCTCCCTCAACTCCCCCTAGAATAAAATTATACCCTCAAGGGTCTTCTGGACCTTGGCAAGTTTTCTTCAGGCGAAAAGGAAAGCCATTACACCTTGTCCAAATTGCACGGGATCTGACTTCACGATTTTCTGCTGTAACAGAGATCGTGAAAGTAAATAAAGACAACTTCGAGTTAGCATTGATAACATTAGACAAGCTAACGAGATAGTAGCCTGTGAACTCTTCACGCGTGAATATAAAGTTTATATACTTTCGCGCGATATAGAATGCGATGGAGTCATCTCCGAACCCAGCCTCACTGCCGAGGGTATACTTAAGCATGGTGTTGGTTGTTTCAAGAACACCCTGCTTAATAAAGTAAAAATACTCGATGTTAAGCAATTGTACTCAGTATCAATTGAAGAAGAGAAAAAAGTTTACCGACCATCCTATTCATTTCGTGTAACTTTCGCTGGGTCTGCTTTGCCTAGCCATGTTCTTATTAATAAAATTCATCTCCCCGTTCGCTTTTTCATCCCTCGTGTGATGAATTGCCTCAATTGTAAACAGCTTGGCCACACAGCCACTTACTGTTCCAATACGGTACGGTGTGGCAAATGTGGGGGGCCTCATCAAGAGGATACATGCAATAAAAACTTAGAAAAATGTTTACATTGCGGAGAAAATTCACACGAGCTCCTTGCATGTCCCAT
Source organism: Topomyia yanbarensis (assembly GCF_030247195.1). Classification (NCBI taxonomy): domain Eukaryota; kingdom Metazoa; phylum Arthropoda; class Insecta; order Diptera; family Culicidae; genus Topomyia; species Topomyia yanbarensis. The sequence continues at coordinate 72,065,615 of NC_080672.1, forward strand.
ATATAAATTGCGGGAGGATAAAATTAAACGATCCTTGAAGGAGAGGTCTAAGCGCTCTTATGCAGAAATACTGAAAAATGCTACTCCTGAACCCACGGTCCCAGAAATCAGATACGCTATTCTATTGCCGAAAGAGTCTGACTCTGACGAAGCGTCCGAAGGTACATCATTTGTTTTACCTAGAGGATCCAGGAAAAGAAAACAATCCTCTTTTCCCAAACTGCCAAGCAAGGGCCTTAAAATTTCTCCTCCAACAAATAAATTGCGGCCAAAGGTAAAGAATTCCTATGCAATACCGAAGCCAGTCCCTCCCGGTTTTGGTAATGTAAAATCCAAACAGAACACCATTACTGGAAATAATAAAACTTCAACTTCCTCCGAGCCCCAACCGGGGATAGGTTTATTGAAATTTTCTGAAATTGTTGATTGGATTTTCAAAGCATTCAATATTTCTGAACCACTAAAAAGTATACTTTCAGCGTTCCTCCCAACAATTAGAACATTTTTAGAGCAGCTGATTGCTCAATGGCCCATCCTTGCAGCAATTATATCTTTCAATGGTTAATTCAACTCCTAAGGTGAAAGACTCCATCACTGTTTTACAGTGGAATTGCAGAAGTATCATACCAAAAATTGATTCCTTAAAAATTTTACTGCATAATTTAAAATGCGATGCTTTTGCTCTATGTGAAACATGGCTTACCTCAAACATTAATTTCAACTTAAATGATTTCAACATTATTCGCCTAGACCGAGAGAAACCCCGTATGGAGGAGTGCTTCTAGGAATTAAAAAGTACTATTCTTTCTGTAGAATTACCATCCCCATGATTGCTGGCATTGAGGCTGTAGCAGTCCAAACGAATATTAAAGGCAAAGACATGTCTATCGCTTCTATACATATATCTCCCAAAGTTCAAATTGGACAACGTCAAATTTTTGAGGTAGTGGAATCCATGGCTGCTCCGCGTCTGATACTGGGAGACTTCAACTCGCACGGAGTATTGTGGGGTTCCCTCTACAATGATAATCGATCCTCTTTGATATACAATGTTTGTGACGAATTTAATATGACAGTTTTAAATACTGGCGAAACAACACGCATCCCCAGACCTCCTGCACGTCCAAGTGCATTAGATTATTATCTCTGTGCTCGACATCACTTCGGTTAGATTGCACGTGGAAGGTTGTACCTGATCCTCACGGTACCGATCATTTGCCAGTCGTTATTTCAATTAACAGTGAATTAGGCCTCACGAATTCAATCAATGTCCCTTATGACTTGACACGAAATATTGATTGGAAAAAATACCAATCTTTAATTTCCACTTCTCTTGTTTCGACGGAAGAGCTACCACCTACCGAAGAATATGAATTTCTAGCGGGTTTGATTATTGAAGCAGCAGAACAAACCCAAACGAAATGCAATCCTGGCATGATAATGAACAGCCGGCCTCCTAATCCCTGGTGGGACAAAGAGTGCTCGGATGCATATGAAGCTAAACAAGTTGATTACAAAGAAATTATGTGCTGCTAGGCCCCATGCAAAACTGACTCAGACATCACTTCGTTAAAAGTTTAATAACTTCTTTTACCAAAGCCGGATTGACTAACAGTCTTCGACAAAGTTGTAGGCAATTAAATCAGTTTTCTTATTTTGACTTACAGTGATAATACGATGCATATTGTGCCACCTAGCGGCGGAAATGCGAGTTAGTGGGTTTTCTCCATGTAAATTGTCGAAAAATCCCATACAAACTTCAGGCACGTTGGTCCGGTAGCTAGACTTGTCCGATTTGCTTCAAATTTGGAGCAAGTACTCCTGGTGGGACTAGGAATCGACCGATTGAGTTTTCGAAAATTCGTTATTTTTCTGGGCACTCTAGTGTACACGTGCGAACTTTTAAAATTATTCGATTTTGCAAAACAAATTTGACAGTCTCCGTCGTGCCAAAAAGTCTAGTTATTGGAGACGCTTCGTTGATGGCTTGTCAAGAGAAACATCAATGAGTACTCTTTGGAACACAGCCAGAAGAATGAGGAATCGAAACGTAACTAATGAAAGCGAAGATTTTTCAAATCGCTGGATATTTAATTTTGCTAAGAAAGTTTGTCCAGATTCTGCTCCTGCGCAGAAAATCATTCGCGATGCTCCCACAAGTAACGATTCCATAGATTCGCCTTTGACAATGATGGAATTTTCAATTGCACTCCTCTCATGCAACAATAATGCTCCGGGTCCAGACAGAATTAAATTCAACTTGGTGAAGAATCTGCCTGACCTAGCAAAAAGACGCTTGTTGAATGTATTCAATAAGCTTGTTGAGCAGAACATTGTCCCGCACGACTGGAGACAAGTGAGAGTTATCGCCATTCCAAAACCGGGAAAACCAGCCTCCGGCCATAACTCGTATCGACCGATTGTAATGCTATCCTGCATCAGGAAATTGTTGGAAAAAATTATCGTACGACGTCTCGACAATTGGGTTGAGGCGAACGGCTTGCTATCAGATACCTAGTTTGGTTTTCGGAGGGGAAAGCGAACGAATGATTGTCTGGCGCTACTTTCGTCAGAAATCCAACTAGCTTACGCAAAAAAAAACAAATGGCATCTGTGTTCTTAGACATAAAAAGAGCATTCGACTCTGTTTCCATTGATGTTCTCTCAGATAAACTACATCAATGTGGTCTTTCACCAATGTTAAATAATTATTTATACAACTTATTGTCAGAAAAGCACATGCATTTTTCATATGACGATTTGGCAACATTCAGAATAAGTTACATGGGCCTCCCACAAGGTTCTTGTTTAAGCCCCCTTCTCTACAATTTTTACGTGAATGACATTGATAATTGTATTGTCAGCCCATGCACCCTAAGGCAACTTGCAGATGATGGCGTGGTTTCTGTTACAGGACCAAAAGCCATAAATTTACAACAACCACTGCAAGATAGTTTGGATAATTTATCAAGTTGGGCTTTGAAGCTAGGCATCGATTTCTCTACGGAGAAAACAGAGTTGGTTGTTTTTTTCAAGGAAGCGTGATCCAGCTCAGCTTCAGCTTCAGTTGGTTGGTAGAACGATAGCCCAAGTCATGACCTTTAAATATCTCGGAATTTGGTTCGATTCTAAAGGTACATGGGGAGGTCACATTAGGTATCTGATAAAGAAGTGCCAACAAAGGATAAATTTTCTCCGAACAATAACCGGATCTTGGTGGGGTGCTCATCCAAGTGACGTGATAAGATTGTATCAAACAACGATACTTTCAGTAATGGAATATGGGTGCTTCTGTTTCCGTTCAGCTGCAAACACTCACATTATTAAATTGGAACGAATACAGTATCGTTGTTTACGAATCGCCTTAGGTTCCATGCAATCGACACATACGATGAGTCTTGAAGTTCTAGCGGGAGTTCTTCCCTTAAAAGATCGAGTCTGGGATCTCTCCTCTCGTTTACTTATACGATGTGAGGTTATGAATCCACTTGTAATTGAAAATTTCGAAAGACTTGTCGAGCTTCAATCCCAAACCAGATTCATGACAGTGTATTTCAATCACATGTCACAAGAAATAACGCCTTCTAGTTATGTTATGACATGTGTTAATATACTAGATACTCCCGATTCCACTTTATTTTTCGACACGTCCATGCAAGAGGAAATTTGTGGAATCCCGGATCACCTGCGCTCTCTGGAGATCCCTAAAATATTCATAAGTAAATACCAACACATTGACTGCCATAAAACGTTCTTCACTGGTGGGTCACGAATCAATGAGGTCACTGGCTTCGGTATTTTCAACAATAACACCTCGATATCTTTCAAGCTTGCAGAACCTGCCTCTGTTTACACAGCCGAACTAGCAGCAGTTCACTATAGTCTGGAAATCATTGATACTTTACTTCCGAGCCATTATTTCATCCTCACAGATAGCCTCAGCACAATTAAGGCACTACGGTCATTAAAGCTTGATAATCACGCTCCGTTCTTTCTGAAGAAGATACGAGAATACTTAACTAAATTAACAAATAAATCTTATCAAATTACCTTAGTGTGGATTCCCGCTCATTGCTCCATACCGGGTAATGAGAGAGCGGATAATTTAGCCAAAATAGGGGCGCTGGACGGTGACATCTATGAAAGACCTATTGCCTTCAATGAATTTTATAGCGCTTCTCGTCAGAGGACGCTTACTAGTTGGCAAACATCATGGGACAATGGAGATCTGGGACGGTGGTTGCACTCAATTATCCCTAAAGTATCAACGAAGGCATGGTTCAAAGGGTTGGATGTAAGTCGAAACTTCATTCGTGTGATGTCTAGACTCATGTCCAACCATTATACGTTGAATGCGCATCTCCGCCGTATTGGGATCGCAGAAGATAATCAATGTGCTTGCGGAGAGGGTTACGAAGACATTGAACATGTTGTTTGGTCTTGCACTGAATATCGTGAAGCCAGATCCCAATTAATAGACTCCTTACGAGCCAGAAGAAAACCACCCTATGTACCTGTTCGTGATATCCTCGCTTTACGAGATCTTACATACATGAGCCATATTTATCATTTCCTGAAAACAATAAATATTCAAATATAATTATCCCCACAATGTTTCTAGTTTTTTTCCCTTGCTACCCACAAACAATTTAGATATCTTCGCAGTTAGTTAAGTTAGATAAAACGATATAAATAAAGAAAAAAAATAAACAAAGATTACAGAAAAACTATCAATAGGTTTACAATGAAATTCAAGAAAATAGATTATAATTAAAAACATTCAAAATGATGATTATCCTCAGTGTTAGCATTAGAAAGTGATTTTTTTTATAACGTGATAGTCTTAAGAACCTTTGTAACATGTTATGTAAAAAAAACCCCGGCGTAAAAAAGCTTTTGCAAATGCCGTGTCAAATAAACGTTTTATGAAAAAAAAAATAAATAAATATAAAAATAAATAAATATAAAACGCTTTTAATCCACCTAACAGTGTGATGAGACATTTCTTATAACTCTTATCACTCTCTTCGGATATTATATCGTTTGAGAACATTTAGAACTTGATGCTTCGCGATGTTTTTGATAACACATACTACATGGGATAGTGGCAGGACTCAGAGAATCGCTCAAATCAGCATAGGACAACATCAGTGCTAGAAATCTCAAATCAAATCAATGGGAAGCGAAAAAATGGCCCATAAAATAGACATAGCTACGAATTATTGTTAATGCTCTGTTAATAAAATATCTAAATTGTGGTGGGAAAAATTAATTTTCCTAAAGGGGTTATATATTGTACTGAGCCAAAAAAATCGCATTTTTTTTTAATCGATTTGAAGTTTATACTTTACTCAAATTACCAACGCGACTGAGAACTAAGAAATCAACGCTTTTTCTTGAAAAGGGCGATACTAGCAGTGATACCATTCAAAGAAAATCAACAGTGAATATTTCCAGACTTTTATTTCCTATTTAAGAACTATTGTGTTTTTTATATCCTAGATTGCATGATTCAGTGATCGAAACCCAAAACTTCATGAAGTATTTGAAATTATTAAATTAAAATTTGTTTTTGCTATTGAAATTTACAAAATGATAGTATCGCCCCTTTGGCGATTGTTTACTTTTTCGGTCCCACCTATCAGCATTGAAGTATCGTTCTTACGTTTTTTTACAATAACTACCGTTCTACACCACTGATTTCGTCCTGGTTTTTTTCAATAGCGATCATTGTTACTATTTACAGCTGGTATCAGCTTGATAATCCTAAAAAATACGAAAATGACAGTTTCGCTTCTAAACTGCTAGCAAAAAAAGTATCGCCCTGTTTGTTTGCATGGAGCGTGGAGGGCGAAACTTTAAATAAACAAACAAAAATACAGTTTCGCCCGTTGTATTTTTTGCTGTAGTTTAAGAAAGCAATATCGTAGAATCAAAATTTTTAGGTTAATTGGTTGCGTTTCAAAGCTATCATTCGCATGTATGAAAAAAGCCTTATGTTTACATTTGTAAGTATCGCCATTTTCACAAAAAAGGGTTGAAATGAAATCGCAGCTCCTGATATCACGCTATCTCTGAAGTGCATGCGTGCATAGTTCCAAATTTTACTTCGACATCGACTTTTTCTAAAGGTGACTTCCCAGTAGTATCCTTGATTTGAATTATTATCGCTAATCCTAATGCCAAAGAACTTGAATGCTCTCGAAAACGAACCGTTTGGGAAAGTCATCATCATTACTGGAATTTTTATTTTCACGAAACTTTTCGATAACCTTCCGTCACTTGCGTTAATGCACTGTGTGCACAGTGCTCTGAAAATCTAGCGAAATCGTCTTAGGGCACCAGCGGGTCTAATTCAGAGCTATCTGCGCGGCGAGTAAGGTAAAGAATACCAAAAATTAATTTCTATTCCATAATTTTCAGTTCAGCTATTCGAGAGATCGTGCTCACCGCAAGCCATGAAAAATAGACTACGTTGTGAAGCGATGGTCACTATTTATTAAAAAATCACGGCTAAATAAAAAAAATTATACTATTAAAAAAATTCAAATAGTTTATAATTTTCACAAACTTATTAAGAAAAATTGTTTAATAATCTTTCGTAATATTGTGTAAGAAAAAAGCTGAAAATTTCAGTATTTTCTCTATCTGCAACATATTAACCCTTAAGTATACCAATTAATTGGTATACGAATTGGAATAGGTTCGCCAAATTTTGGAAGAAGTCTATAAAAAAACCCCTTGAAAATTACCTAAAAATTGTTGTAGTTCGATACAATAAAAAATCCCCAAAAATGAAATGTACCTATTAATGTGAAACACAGTGAATAATACATACAATAAAGACCCATTTTTATCAATCTAATGGTGTATTTTAGGCTGACAAAATGGGGATATTGACTAAATCGGGCATTTTGTTTTTCTTTATAATAAACTGAAGCTGTTAAAATATTCTTCCCGTCCCTTGATGTAGTCTGATAACTATTTCTGATTATGATGAACTTTTTATTTTGGCATATTTCCATCTTCATGATAAGGAAAACATGCTCAAGAAAGGATTTACTCGAATTCAGTCTTGTTCGTCAGCTAGAGCCCATCAAACATATGTTCATATTTGGCTGATAAAATCAGGGTTTCAATGTATTATAATAGATATTCAGCATTCGAAGAAGTTTCTTGTGAACGAGTGTAGAACGACTTTGTTTCTACTTACTTGAAGTCAGCGGCATAGCCAGAAATTCGGTTTGGTGGGGGTTTGGTGAAAATCGATCATACTGTCCAAACGGCATAATTCCGAAACCGTAATTTTTGAAGTTTTAAAATTATGCAGAATTAATTTTTCAGAAAATAGTAACAGAGTTCGTGTCTAGCGAATTTGTTGAGACTTTATTGTAGTCATGAATATTAACCTGAGAAAAATCACCATAAATACTTCTTGGACGATATACCGTCAAAATTATTTTATCAAATAATGCGCTGTTTAACGTTTGTAAAACTCATCGAAGATACTAAACCTCCGAAGTTGGCGGTTTCAAAATAATGCTATCTTGACCTTAAATTACTGATTTTAAACATTTGACCTATACATATAATTGGTCATACAACAAAAATCAAATGCTCATCAAAATCGATCAGAACCTGCTAGAATCGAATGGAAATCGTCATTTTTCATAAATTTCTCTCTACATTCGGAAAGTGTTATCCTCGTTATTAATCATATTACGTTTTCGTCTCAACTCGACGCATTCCCAAAATAAAAACCTGTTTTAATCCACCTAGTGGTGCAATTGTGCTTGTCTCATTTGTCCAGACTACGATTCCATGGCTGGTTATGTTCAATACAATGGTGGAAATGAATATTACATGTTCAGTACGATTTGCACATACATACAATGGATCGACAGCCACGATCTTGAGATACTATGTGATACTGAAACATCGCTTGAAACCAGCGGCGGATCATGGAGAAAGGTCCGGGAGGTCCAGATCCTGCCGAAAATTTTCAACTTGTTAAGAAATTTTAAACTAGTTTTAATTTTAAAGTAGCAACCCCTCACTGCATACTCCCTCTGGGCCGGTATGATTGACGATTTTTAGAGTGATTGCATAACCTTTCTATATGAGAAAGACAAAAATGTACCAAGGCATTGTATGGTGTTAAACCCCAAAACCTTCTCTGGGCTACGCCGTTGCTTGGAATTATTTATTTCGCTTTTCATTTTCCGATATGTTTCAGATCGATCCGATGGTCATTAGTTAGAAAAATTGCAGTCAGAAGGTTCGCACAAATGAACATTTTTGCACTGATAAGTTATCAAGTTCCTTCCAGACAACTTGGAAGTGTTCGGTGATTATTTCTAGCGGTTGTAGATAGAAAAATGAAATACAAAATTCGATTTGTCGAAATAATGTTTGGCTTATTTCAATGGATTATTTCTACATTGAACAATAAATAGGCGACAAAGAGTAATCCACAAACAACAAGCCATAACTTTTAAAGTATTCAAAATAGATATTTGAAGTCTTCAGTAAAGTTATTCGCAAAAGTAAGAGCTACCAATTTGTAGAAGGCATCATTTCGATATAATCATTTCCAAGAAAATTTGTGAAAATATCTCACTCATAGGGAGATTAATCAGCAAAAGCACAATACCAAAAGAAAGGGCATATTTCCTCCATTAAATTCTCCGAAGATACTATTGACCTAAAATAAGCCGTTTTGTCGTTAATAATAGATTACATGTTTTTGGTCATATTTCTGGCTATGGGAAATGATAAAAATCTTTCGTCCGCATTTAATGTTAAATATCTCTTTTGATAATAGTCCGATTTCAAAAATCTATAGCTTTAACGAAAGGTATTCGTTAAAGCTGTCTAAAAACATATAAATTGTTAATTTATATTGTCAATTTCGGTAGATAATTCAAAAAAACTGCAAAAAACGCCATTTTTACGCATTTAAACATTCATATCTTGGAAACTAAACATCAGAATCAAAAACAAATTAATAGCGTTCATACTGTTTTTTAGTTCTTTCATTTAAAATTGGTTTGGATAAGATCGGTTCCGCCATTGCTGAGAAACACGAATGAGAATTTGTCCGTTACATACACACACACACACACAGACACACACACACACACACACAGACATTGTCCCAAATCGTCGAGCTGAGTCGATTGGTATATAAGACTCGGCCCTCCGGGCCTCGGAAAAAATCTTGAAAGTTTGAGCGAATTCTATACATTTCTTTTATAAGAAATGTAAAAATCGATGGTTCTTAGAAGTATTTCTAAGCGATACGCGCAAAAATTTCGAAAATGTAACGTAGTGCTACATCAAAAAATTCCAATTTGATGTAACATCATGCTCGAAATTGTTCAATATTCTAGAATTTGGATTTTAGCTAGCATTTCGTCTGCAATATTGTGCCTTGTGTCTGATGCGGAGTTCAATAATGTATTATTATTACTGTGCAATCTTATCTGCGTTTCATTTTTAGATTATCTGATGTTTATTCTACCCAAAAATTGAAAACAAGTGTTTACGATAGCAAAACAACCGTCTACAGTTCAGTCGATTCGGAGGAAATGATGATGATGGAAGTTGACACGACTAATCCTGCCAATACCAACCAAAAAGACCAACCGGTTCGGAATTCGGATGATTCGGTTGCGGCTGGAAGAAATTCAACTGACCGGTTACCGGGAAGCAGTTTTCCATCGGGACGGGGATCCATCGCAAGTGTGGCTAATTACAACACTATGATTCATTCTTCGCCATCCAGTGACGATAACGTTCGAGCTAAACCAAACGCTAATCATGGTAACGGCGAAAAAGAACTGGAGAAAAGCGATCTGGTAGATTCGCTAGCGGACGCTTTTGATGAGTTAAATAGAACCGATCAATTGCAGTGCACTGGTACCGATGAATATTGTAAGGATGAATTTTCTATGCTCACTGGCGAATCGAGGGATTCCACTAATAATAAAAGGAAAATGCCCGATGATTTCACGTCGATAATCAAACCTAAACTACCGAACCTTGAACTGTGTAATAATCCCCGGACAACCAGGCGAGTTTGGCGAAAAGAGTTACTGCAGCACAACTATGAAAACGATGAGTACATAAAGCTGTACAGAAGAATCATCGAGGATACCGATCAATTGGGGTTTTCGGCATGTTTAAATCACCACGGTTCGACGATTTTTCTGCACAACGAAGGCAGCCTAATGGTGACGGAGAACAATTTCGTGGCAACGGTAGAGATGAAAGAATCGTATGATTTACTTGGTAGTGAAAGTTTCGATGTGGCGAAACAAATGTTGCTGGATAAAGTTCGAATAGTTAAGGTAGTCCAATGCGATTTAGCACCCAAATTAAGTGAATTGCGGGAAAATTTGCTAAGAACCGTTAAACGAATCATGCATGGCGTAGCTGATGGGAGTGAGCATAATACCAATGACTACAGCCAGCTACTGGTGGTCGTGGAAAAATTTAAGCAAGGTGAAGTATTAACGTACGAAACATTGTGTCGGGAAATCATTAACAATCACCGTATATCACATGAGCTGAGAGCATTAGCCGAAGAGGTACGAAATATTGAACTTAAAAGTTTGACCAGAGAACAGAAATTGGCTTGTTTTGGTTTCAAGACGGAAGATCCGACCGAAAAACTTCACGGTGAATGGAATCAAATAACGAGTGACAGTGTGGAAAAGCACAGGAAATATTTGGCGGAAAGAGCTCCACTATTTCTTAACATTCGACTGCAGGGTCTAACTCCGCAACAGATAATTCTGGTTAACATCAGCGATGTGAGTCTATATGCGAATATAGCTAACTTTTTGGATAACAACGTTTTTCGGAAGCCCTTGGAGGATCTGGCCAATCGATGGATTCGTCAGATCAAAACATTTGAAAGCATGGAAACTGGGTTGGTGTCCAACCCTATTTATTTTTTCCTGTGTAAAAGTTTGGAGGAGATCATTTTTGAAATTAGGAACAGATCTAATAATACAATAGATCAGCTGATCGTGAGCAATTCAACCGGATGGCATCCCATCGAAACAATAGCGTGGAAATCGGAAGACACCATTACAAAGTGCTTGGAGAATGAATATCGTTTTGTCTTTAAGTTGTTGAATTATTTCGATCCAAGTATACGCGTACAACCGAAACCGTTTACGTATAAGATGAAGCTATTGAAAGGTATTATTTCGCTGAGACCACAAGCTGACGGAACAAGCAATCCTCTGGGTGTTGCGGATGAACTTTACGTCTGGTGCTGTATGTTGGATGACGTGACTTCGAGTGTCCTGGATGATGGCACCGAGCTGCAAATGTTCGAAGATATTCTCAACAACTATATCCATTATATCTGCAGCGTGGACCTTGAAAAGCTTGAAATTATTCGTGTCGTAGCTCACAATCTGATCCGGTTCATCGTTCAAACGATTCCAGTAGTACAAGGAACAAGTGAGTCGTCGTTAGGCAGACAAGCGCTGGCTAGACAACGCGATATTCTCAATTCCCTGGTAATTTCCCAAAGCTCGTCAATAAATCGTTTTCGTGATCTGATCGGCATTTTCAACAACTTTTGGAGATATGAGAATGCAGTCGTGCAGAAATTGACAACTAAAATGGACATACCGGAGACGTATGCTCTTAAAGATAGTTTGACCAGCCTAGCAATCGAAGCTATGCACAAACAAGTGACAATCGATGAACTCTTACTGTTTCTAAGATCGTGTTATGATTTGTTGGTCGATTTGGATGGTATCCAGTTGGACTGGTTTATCGAAGGTTCCTCCATTGACGGTAAGATTCACACTATCGATTATCTGGGTTTGATCGAACCGGTCGACAATCAGTACACAGTGGGAAAAAAGTATCAAAAAACGCGACTTCAATCAATTGAGTGATGTGATAGAACGCTACGTGCGGTTAATGAAAATATCTGGGGAATTGATTGCATGCATTTAAAACGACCGAAAAGTACGCTACTATGCTAGTTTTACCCTAATTCCTCTTTTCATTAGTGTTTATTTTTATTACTGACTATACAACTTGGAAGAAATCTGATTGGGGTTACCATAGTTAGTATTTCTTATGCAAAAAAACTAAAGGGTTGTGTACAGGACACGACCACGGTGACATTAAAAAATGTAGCTTTTTTCAAGAGCGTGCAAATGTATTTTATCTATCACACATATCGACTCAAGTTTTTGCTCACTCGCCTGTTACAATTTGCTATATACCCATTAAAACATAATTTATTGAAGGTCTTTTAACGGTAATCTATTAATTAATCAGTATCTCACTAGGTGATTGGCATTATTTGGCTGATCCATCTAGTAAAAATAGGCTGGTCTGTCCAGAAAATATATTTAAAAGCAAAGTTCCATATTTAGAACTGTGACGAGGAAGCCCACGCCCACCAACGGAAATATACAGATTCTTCATGAAATACGAAATTTCATTTTCCATTTAAATTTTCAATAATGTATTAATGAACTTAAGTAAACAATCTTAAGGTTAAGTATTTCTTAATCGATTAGTGGTGAAAAAAATGAAATTATTTGATAAATTACATTGTTATGCAACGTTCGCACTACCAGTTAAAACGGGTTTTATGCTATCTTGGTGACATTTTCTCTTGTTGCTAATTATTAAAACGTGTTATAACTCTGTAGTGTAAACATTGTATTATTAAACCAATTCTGCAGCGTTTTATGTTATATAGGTGTTTTATGTGGTAATAGGACTGACATAATTATATCTTCAGTACAGCGGTTTGTTTTGTAATTTAAAACAGATTTATTTTAAAATTTAAATTAGTATACCCAACCGTTCTATTTGCTGTATACTTTAAAACGCAATTAGAACTGTGTTTTAAATACAATAACTACAGAAGCACGTTGTCAGATGCCTTGCTAATAAAAAACATATAACCGAAATATGAAACATGAAAACTAATAGGCTCTTTACCCTAGGCAGCTACAAAGCGCCGTAAACATGGATTAACAAGTTACAACGCACACGCATGCATAAAAATAAATATACTTTATTCAAACGCAACACTCTTAAGCAGCACACACCGTATTGAATTAAATCCAAACCACCCCACCCACCCACTTTGCAAATCATTCTGTGACACCGTGCTGGTACCCGAAAAATCCGCACACGGCCACCGCTGCCGAAAATGCATAGCGTCTTCCGCTTATTGTAGTGCCCAGACGCTGCAGCCATGATCTTACCCGTTCGACATTAGTGTTGGGCGATACTGTATCGATAAAAAGAATATCGATACTTTGGAGCCCAAAGATCGAGATTTTAAATCGATATTCACCAGGACGATATTTCTGCCACGATATTTTTTTCGATATTGTCGTTTTCACGAAAAAGAACAGCTTGCACAGCTTTCCAAACACAAAAAAAAACAAATTATTACGTTTGTCTTCAACGACGAAGCCTTATCCATAAACTGAGTTTTACTGTAGCAAAAATCCTGATTAGAATGATGACAGCATTGCATCTAAAATTCATAAGAAATTTAGAGGGCATCAAAAGCTCTTCCATTGCTTATATTTATAAACAGTTCCGAAGCAAATTCGCTAATCTCAGTGGATGCATAAATCTTAATCTGCTTTGTAAAATAAGTGAAATTTTATTAAAAAACCAGAATGATGGCTTTTTAATTTTAATCCAAAGCATAGCAATTTCTCCAGATTTTTCCTTTGATATTTCTCGGCAAACATGTCAAATGGTCCTAAGTGCAAATGAGAGCCTCTCTTTGTTTACTTTCTCTTTCGACGTCATCTTAAATCTTTTCAATATTGTTTCAGGATATATCGAAAAACTCTGATTTCGACACGTTTATTCTGCTAAGAGTTGAGTAACAAACGTACAAATTGCCAAGTTATTAGCGAAAGGCAAAAATTAAGCCCGCACGATATTAAGCCTGTTCTAATGACCCTGCCACTTCTAGTTTTCCGATCTGTTTACTTCACATCCTTGCTCTCACTTGAGTACTATGGCTCTAAGTTTCATAACTTTCCCTACCCAGTAATCTCTAGCTAATTGAATGTCGTTAAAACGTAAAAAATTAGCGAAAGAGAAAGTGAACAAAGAGAAACTGTCATTTGCACTAAAGTCCATTTGACATGTTTGGCTAGATATTTCTTCTGAATACTATATAGTATATATATTCTATAGAACAAATTATTAAATACAATACTCATTTCCGTAATCCGATGAGACAAAATGAAATGTAACCAAAAATATTGATTTTAAAATCGATCCCGGGAGTATCGATAATTTATTCTCGATACGTGTATTGCATCGATATTTTAGTTTTTCAAATATCGATATGCCAATATCAATACTTTTCAAAATATTGCCCAATACTATTCGACATAAGAACAAAAACTGATTCAAACGCGTACGCGTCACCTCTATTTATAAACTAACCGTATATGGTTTAGTCGCTTAGGTGCGAGTGTGTGCAAATGCCAACGTTGCCGAAAATCGATAGCGCTTATTGCATCGCCCGGAGACGATGTTGCTCGTATGAGATAAGAGCAAAAACTGATTTAAACGGACATGCGTCGCTTCTATTTATGACTTTTCGTGTTTCATTGAGCAACTAAGCTGCCCTCTTATGACGGCTGTGTCTGAGAAATCTGCCTCACGAATGGTAATTTTGCCGTTTTTCGTGAACTTTTTAATTTTACCAATTTCCAAAAGTCTACTTTTATTGGGGAGATATTAAATTATTACCAATATTTAAGTTAGGTGTTTCTGAATCGGTTGGTGTATGAATGATTAAAATCCATCTAGTAATATCGGAGTTATAAGCGTGCAAACCTTACATAGTTTCGTTACATGGGAGATAGTTTAGATTTTAGAATGACACCTAGCCCCAGATAGTGGAGTAAGACATTTTTAATGTCAAAATTCGAAAGATACTATAGAAGATAGTAGGATAAAACGCTTTAAACCGTTTTACCCCAATTCTCCCCAAGCGTTGGGTTTTTAGTTTAACTTTGCAGGTTAGGTGTATGGCTTTGCAGTCTAATTTTCAAGCAAAAACAATGGATTGTCAACAATGGATTGTCATATGGTTTTTCAGGATCATCTGTTCCGATCGTGTAAAGTCTTTTCGGGATCAAAACGCTCGTCTTTTCCCCTCTGAATTCGGTTCAGTCAATATCTTTCAACTAACAACAACAGGCATTTCAAAAGTAATATTTATTATTCAAGAAAACCCGAGTAATTGATTACAGATAGTTAGAATGAGCGAACGAAACATGTGAACCCATTTTACCCTACTGCTTCATACATCTCGTGATTCAGTAGAACCTGACTACATTTCGTAAACAGGCTGAAAGTAAATTTTTATATTTTTTTCAAAAGAAATGTATAGTTTCGCTCAAACTTTGGTAACTTTTTACACATCTATGTGATTCAAAGAAATCGATTCCGAAAACATTTTGTGAATTTATTTAATAATTAATGGACTATTTCTCAAAACTTCATACGTAAATTCGCTTCAAACACGAAATAATGTGTAATTTCATCTCAAATTGAACATTCTTTCAGAGTTGATATATTTACCCCTTTGATTAAGCGTTGCGTTCAGCAGTGAGGTAGATGTTGGATGGTGTATTAACACACAGATCACAAAGTAATCCACCTATTAGCAAGTTAATATATTTCTCATATAATTCAAATGCATATTATAATCGCGGAACACCGAGAGCAGCTTTATTTTTTGATCCCAAAACTGTAGTGAAAATTTGAGTTCTTTTGCAAGATTTAAGTTATACTGGTCATGGTGAAAAATTATCAGTTGCATTATTTTTAACAAGGATGCAATGATTCAAAATATCGCATAATATATAAAAATAATGTCACGGCACAAACCATTAGCTACCATTCCTCACACGTCCCCCGCCTTTCTCTCTTACTCTTCGTATTCGCGGCATCTGTCACGACTCATATCTATCTTGCTATTTATCTACCCATTTTCAAGTTAAAGCATAAAATCATCTAGCAATCGGGTATATTTGTTATTGTTCCAGGTTAAGGAACACGAAACCACTATTTGTTTGCTGTTTCCTTATAAATATTTTTTTGTATTTTTGGATTTACAACAGAGTCACTCACGGAAACAAATTTAATATTGCATTTTACTTGAAAAATAAAATATTTGCGGTCCTGCGAAAATTTGCAAAATGTTTGTATTATGAGAAAACTATAACTAACTAATGTTCAAACCCTGCTTTCTCCTGAAGAAGAAGGAATATCTCTTCGAAACGTTGCACTATGGGGAGGCATGTTACCAAAAATCGAAAACCACATGAACTTCAATTTAATTCGATTCCAAATTGACTGTTTATATATACCATAATTGTTGGTATATGTAAACAGTCGACGATGACTGGGCAGTGCGTAAGCCTCTTGTACCTGAAGGCATAAAATAGACCCCACTTGCGGTCCTTAGCTTCCTGCCCAGTAAATCCTAGCCCTGGCCTCCTCGTGGCGTCGACTGGGATACGAGTAATCTTAGTGAAGATCGGGTAACCAACCCCGGTGGGAACTTTGGTCGTATGCTGGCAGGGAAGGGGGGGGTTACCCTTCTTCGGAAGGTGTAAACCTGTCCTGGTGCCCAGGTGGGACCTTAAGCAGTCCTGGCACGATGGCCCACCGGCGAGACAGGTGGTTGGCGTAGGCCCTATAAGCCGCCCCGTAAAAAAACCCACATAACGAACAATACAGAAGAGAATACGACCCAGAACAATCGGCAACGACCCAGGCGACGAATAAAGGATCACGATTGGAAACTCGGAACATGGAACTGCAGATCGCTCGGCTTCGCAGGATGTGACAGGATAATCTACGACGAGCTACACCCCCGCAACTTCGATATCGTGGCGCTGCAGGAACTTTGCTGGACGGGACAGAAGGTGTGGAAAAGCGGGCATCGAGCGGCTACCTTCTACCAGAGCTGTGGAACAACCAAAGAGCTAGGAATCGGCTTCATAGTGCTGGGCAAGATGCGCCAACGTGTGATCGGGTGGCAGCCGATCAACGCAAGGATGTGCAAGTTGAGGATCAAAGGCCGTTTCTTCAACTACAGCATCATCAACGTGCATTGCCCACACGAAGGGAGACCCGACGACGAGAAAGAAGCGTTCTACATGCAGCTGGAGCAGACGTACGACGGTTGCCCTCTGCGAGACGTGAAAATTGTCATCGGCGACATGAACGCACAGGTAGGAAGGGAGGCAATGTACAGACCGGTAATCGGGCCTAACAGCCTGCATTCCGTATCAAATGACAACGGCCAACGATGTGTGAACTTCGCAGCCTCCCGTGGAATGGTAATCCGAAGCACCTTCTTCCCTCGCAAAGATATCCACAAAGTCACCTGGAGATCACCGGACCAAGTAACAAAAAATCAAATCAACCACGTTCTAATCGACGGTAGATTCTTCTCGGACATCACACACGTCCGCACTTATCGCAGTGCAAATATAGATTCGGACCACCACCTGGTTGCAGTATGCTTGCGCTCAAAACTTTCGACAGTGCATAGCTCTCGTCGAAGCCGAACACCGCGGCTAAACATCGAGCGGCTACAAGATGGCAGAGTGGCTCAAGAATACGCGCAGCAGTTGGAAGTGGCACTACCAACGGAAGAGCAGCTAGGCGCAGTTTCCCTTGAAGATGGCTAGAGAGATATCCGATCCGCCATAGGTAGCACCGCAGCCACTGCACTAGGTACGGTGGGCCCGGACCGAAGAAGCGACTGGTACGACGGCGAATGCGAGCAGTTAGTCGAAGAGAAGAATGCAGCATGGGCGAGAATGCTGCAACACCGCACGAGGCGCGATATAAACAGGCACGGAACAGGCAGAACTCGGTTTTCCGGACCAAAAAGCGCCAGCAGGAAGACCGAGATCGCGAAGCGATGGAGCAGCTGTACCACGCTAAAGACACACGGAAATTCTACGAGAAGTTTAACCGCTCGCGCAGGGGCCACGTACCACAGGCCGACATGTGCAGAGATACAAACGGGAATCTTCTCACGGACCAGTGTGAGGTGATCCAGAGGTGGCGGCAGCACTACGAAGAACACCTGAACGACGATGCAGCAGACGACGAGGATGGCACGGTAACGCACCTGGGAGCACGCGCGGAAGACATTACACTACCGGCTCCGGATCTCCAAGAAATCCAGGAGGAGATCAGCCGGCTCAAAAATAATAAAGCCGCTGGGGTTGACCAAATACCAAGCGAGCTACTAAAACACGGTGGCGAGCCACTGGCTAAAGCGCTGCACTGGGTGATTACCAAGATTTGGGAGGAGGAGATTTTACCGGAGGATTGGATGGAAGGTGTCGTGTGTCCTATCTACAAAAAGGGCGACAAGCTGGATTGCTGTAATTACCGAGCAATCACCCTGCTGAACGCCGCCTACAAGGTACTCTCCCAAATACTATGCCGTCGACTATCACCAATTGCAAGAGAGTTCGTGGGGCAGTACCAGGCGGGTTTCATGAGCGAACGATCTACCACGGACCAGGTTTTCGCTCTTCGTCAAGTACTGCAGAAATGCCGCGAGTACAATGTGCTCACACATCATTTGTTCATCGACTTCAAAGCCGCATACGACACTATCGATCGAGATTAGCTATGGCAGATTATGCACGAGTACGGATTCCCGGACAAACTGACGCGTTTAGTGAAGGCGACGATGGATCGGGTGATGTGCGTAGTACGTGTCTCAGGGACGCTCTCGAGTCCCTTCAAATCACGCAGAGGGTTACGGCAAGGTGATGGTCTCTCGTGTCTGTTATTCAACATCGCGCTGGAAGGTGTAATAAGAAGAGCAGGGATCGACACGAGTGGTACGATTTTCACATAGTCCGTTCAGCTACTTGGCTTCGGCGATGACGTTGATATTATTGCAAGAAACTTTGAGAAGATGGAGGAAGCCTACATCAGACTGAAAAGAGACGCCAAGCGCGTTGGACTTGCCATCAACACGTCGAAGACAAAGTACATGATAAGAAGAGGTTCACGAATGAGAGAATGAGAACCGCCCGCTTCGAGTTTGCATCGGTGGCGACGAAATCGAGGTGGTTGAAGAGTTCGTGTACTTGGGCTCACTGGTGACCGCCGACAATGATACCAGCAGAGAGATTCGTAGACGCATCGTGGCAGGAAATCGTGCTTACTTTGGCCTCCGCAAGACACTTCGGTCGAACAGAGTTCGCCGTCGTACGAAGTTGACCATCTACAAGACGCTGATTAGACCGGTAGTTCTCTACGGGCACGAGACCTGGACCATGCTCGTGGAGGACCAACGCGCACTTGGTGTCTTCGAACGGAAAGTGCTGCGTACCATCTACGGTGGAGTGCAGATGGTTGACGGCACATGGAGACGGCGAATGAACCATGAGTTGCATCAGCTGTTGGGGGAGCCGCCGATCTGTCATACCGCGAAAATCGGACGACTACGGTGGGCCGGGCACGTAACCAGAATGTCGGACAATAGCCCGGTGAAAACGGTTCTCAATTGCAATCCGACCGGTACAAGAAGACGTGGCGCGCAGCGAGCACGATGGATCGACCAGGTGGAAGACGATTTGCGGACCCTTCGCAGACTGCGTGGCTGGCGACGCGCGGCCATGGACCGAGTGGAATGGAGGAATCTTTTGTATACGGCACAGGCCACTTCGGCCTTAATCTGTTAATAAATAAAAAAAAATATACCATAATTAAGGAAACCCACGGGTATCTAAGAGAAATATTCGACTTAACAGGGTAATATGAATGTTTAAGATGAAAATGTTGGAAACTGACATTCCACGTGCATTTTTAAAACTTTCCGTATTGCTATCAAATTTTGAATGAAACACATGTTCAAATGTGTCATCTGAAAACTAAGATTAGCCGGCTTTGTGACTGGAAATGCATATTAATTGTATCAATATGTGCTTTTATGAAAAATAAGGGATCAAAGTTCAAAAATATTCACAAATTAGATCCGGGAAAAAGTCTTCCAAAGGCCCCCTGAACTCTCCGTGGAGGATACAAGTATAATAATTCTTTTAATTTATAGCGAAGATTACCGTTGCCCACGTTCGCTTCTCTATCCTGAGAACGCTTCAGTTGGAGTTTCAAAGGCAGTCCCAATTATGAGTCTTTTTCGTAGTATTTGTTTTTTATAGAACTCATTAATCTATATCTCCTTAACGAGAATTCCGAACGAAACAATTCGCAAACTATAAGGATGACTGAAAAGAGACAGCATTGTAATCAACTGATTGCACGGTTTTTATAGCACCGACAATTATATAGCCGCCAACAAAGCCTAGACACTGTGTACACTCCTTTCTATTTACTTCAACGTAAAAGAATACTTATAAAATATTTACCTGTCTCATTCATAAGTATTTTCTCCCTCCCTGTCGCTCTCTATTTAAAGGGCTTGGAAGCACATGTGACCTTATCTCATCTTATCTTCTTTTTTTTCGAAAAATCTGTGATCAAAAAGACATAATTGAACTCCAAAACAAATTGAACGTTTCGACTTCCTGATAACTAAATAAGGTCCATAAATAAAACGAAAATACCAGATAATCTTGAAAGACATCGTCGAGAAATGTGAAATGAACACGAAAAGATGATAGCAGCAAAGCACGGAGACTAACCCTTAACCCTTTGTCTTCTTCTGCGGGAGTCAGAATTTTTTGGCATTTTTATCGAATGCGAATCACCTGAGTGTGCGGCATGCAAGGACAAACGTAAAGTAATTTAGCACTTTACGCTATCGGAGCCAATCTCATTAAATAATAGGATTTTACCAAACATTTCAGAGCTTTCCGAAACAATGGTTCTCAAAAAATTATTTATTATTTGTTTTAATTACATTTTATGTATACATTCTTCAGTTCTTTTATTTGATGGATTTTACTCGTTTTCTTTATTCTATTTTTTGTCTGAATATATGATTACTTTTTAACCTTTATTTCATTCAGCATTCTTTTTATTCATTTTATTCATTTGACTTCATTTTATCTATTTCATTCGCTTCTTTTTTATTCTGGTCAGTTTATTCGTTTCGTGCATTTTCTTCAAACTATTCATTCAACTTATTTTATTCACTGTTTTTATTTTACGAATATTATTAATTTTTATCAGTTCATCCTTTTATTAAGTATTTTCACTTTGATAATCTAGTTTCTTTAGTCATTTATTTGATTAATTTCATTCAAATAATTAATTTGGCACAAATTAGTTGATGATAATAATTTGATAAATGTTTTAATAATGCTTAGTTTTTTTTTCATTTTCTTCAATTAATTTACTTTATTCCGATTTATTCTTCTTTTTCTATTTTACTAATGCTATTTATTTTCGTTATTTTATTGATTTTATTTATCTTATCCAGATTTTACTACTTGTTTGAATTGTTGATTTATTTTATGAAATTAATAATTATCTTTTTATTTTATTCCTTTTTTTCTATTCATTCATATAATTAGCATCTTTTGTTTTTGTTGTTTTCGTTTCATTCGTTTCATATTAATTTTATTCATTTTATTTATTCTATTAATTTTATAAATTTTATTCATTTTATTTACTTTCTTAATTCGCTTAATTTTATTATTTTTTACCAGTGCCTTCATATTATTCAGTTTCTTTGTTCCATTAACCCATTCATTCCCATGTTATTTGTGGACAACAACGTTATTAAACAGCTATAACTTTTGATTGAGGTAAGATTTGGTCAAAAAAACAAGTAAGGGTAATAAACGTGACTATTGCCTTTCATTTGATTACTAACAGTTACAAGGATCAGGTCTAGAACTGAAGTTATGGCAATTAGTCTGGTTGGATTCCAATGGAGCAGTGCTGCCAGGGATAGTTTACATTGACGACGAAAAATTATTTTTTCATATATCTTCGTTATTGTTCAATATTATTCAAAAACTGATAAAACTTATCAATTTAGAGTGCCTTTGGCTACGTTTTCCACGTAAGTGGACTATTGTAAATATTCTAGGAGAATTGTATTGAGCATTGGAAGGTAAAAATTGAGCAGCTTCTAGCACTGCGAGGGAAGCACCTATCCTTATGAAAATTGACCGTTTTCAAGGAAAAATAGTTTTTAAATCCTACATGCACTAGAAAAAAGTTGGGTATGAAAAGGTTAATTTTATTGATTCTGTTCAGGCATTTTATTCATTTTATCCAATTTTAGTACGAATCAATTTTAGTTTTACAACTTCTCATATTGTCTATTTTTGACTCAATGATCTGAACAAATTTGATATACACCGAAGACCCGTTTTTATCAGCCCCTTTGACTAGTCTATTTTTGGTTGACAAAATGGGGGCAACGATAACACATATTTATTTACTTCCTTTAACCCTTTCATGTCACACTTTTTTCTAGTGCATGTAAGGTTTCAAAACTATTTTTCCTTAAAGACAGTGGGGCCAAGCAACACGATTTTTTTTTTCATAAAGATAGGTGCTTCTCTTGCACTGTTAGAATCTGTTCAATTTTTATCTTTCAATGCGCAATATATTCTCCTAGAATATTTACAATAGTCCAATTGCGTGGAATATGCATTTTTTAATTTTTATTATAGAGGTTTTAACCTTAGGGTCATTCGCCTTTTTTCGGGTTACAGTAATCTCTTTTGGAAAAATCTCTTGCCTTATGGGCGGAGTTGGGAATCGAACCCAGGTGAGCTGCGTACAAGGTAATCTATTTACCAACTACGCCATGCCCGCCCCTTGGAAAATGTAGGAAAATGTAGTCAAAGTTTTATCACTTTTCAATAATATTGCAAAATAACGAAGATATATGAAAAATTCATTTTCCGTCGTCAACGTAAAGTGTTCCTGGCAGCCCTGCTCCATAGGAATCCAATCAGACTAATTGTAATAACTTCAGTTCTGGAGCAGATCCTTGTAACTGTTAATACTCAAATGAAAGGCAATAGTCACATTTATTAGTCTTACTTGTTTTTGTGAGCAAACCTTGCCTCAGCTCAAAAGTTATAGCTGTTTAAAAACGATGTTGTCCACAAACAACATGGGCATGGAGGGGAGAAATCGAGTCGAAAAGCTGACAAAATTGGTGACTGATAAAAACGGGTTTTCACTGTACTTTGTGTATTAATTTGATTCATATTAATCATTCTACTCATTTTATTATTTTAATAACTTTTTATAAATCTTTCGCTTTAATAATTTTAGAATTTTATTTGTTTAAATCATTTTCTATAATTTATTAAATTTATTCGAGGTATTATTCGAGCTGAACTCAAAACTATGTTCATCCCGCCACAACACAGTGGCTTTTTTTTGCCAAAATCGTGAGATCTATTTATTGCACCTAAATCGTTAAATTTGGGTCAATAACGTCTTCGGAGGAATTTGTCGACACTATAAACTCTTTCATATGGTGTTACTATTTCAATGATAAAAGTGAAATATACAGGGTGTTTGGTTCATGGTTATGAATCTCTCGCGGGGTTATATATGGAGAAAAAAATTGTTCTACACATGCCATCAAATCTCAACCGTTACAGAGTTATTGAACTTTTTGTGTAAAAAACTTATTTGTCTTAAAATATCTCTAACTTTAAAAGTATACTTTGTATTTTAAATGTTTTAGTTACATTCGAAAGGCGAGAAAATTTCCTATTGAATGATGTTCTTATATCTTTTAGTTAATTAGTTTTAATTACCTTTTAGCTGTTAAGTAGTTAAAAGTTAGTGTTTTTGAGGAGGTTTTTGCTAATTTTCACGAAATAATGAAGTATGATTATAGCAATATCCATTATCCAAAAGTTGGGTTTTAGGACGATTCATAATTTGTTCTTGGACGTCATATTCCTATCTCTTCTCATTTCTTTGTAATTTCAATTACTATACTTTTCCTGTAAGCGACTTGCAAGTGCTTAAAAGACTCTAATCTGAAAAAATATGCTTTATATCGTTATTTACAAGATTTCATTGGAAAGCTGAGAAAATGTCCTATCAGTTTATGTACAAATATCTTTTAGTTAAGTGTACCAAATGATTTTTTACTAACGAAATAACCCAAAATTTGTGTTTTTTGGAGATTTTTTTAATTAATCTAATTATTAATCAACAAAATTTATCGTTACTATTATTCATTTGTTGTCCCTTAATGTTCTCTATAACTCTTTATTTAACACTTTGACTATATCTCTTTTCATTTTGCTGCTATTTGATAGTTGACACAGCATGACCTCGCCACAAATGTAGTTGGTTCGAATCCGTTATTTTTGCATAAGAAACGATGTGATAAAAACGATTCTGCGTCGAAACCAAAAGAGATAATTGAATGGAGTCACAGAAAGAACTGTAGAACTTGCTGAGATGCATTATTTTCATGATAATAATGGCGATGTTTATTATTTATTATTTTAAGAAAATTAACGAAAATGCTAATAATATCACTAACTTTAAACTGATTTACTTCTAAAAGATAACTAAATTCACTTAACTGAAAGATATTAATACGTTTTTCTCTGTAAAATTTTCCTGGTTTTTGAATAAAAAGAAAAAAATACAATAAGTACCATAATTTTTCAATTAGAGCTGGTATTAGTGAAAATGAGATAAAAATATCCAAGTTGAATAACCCAAACTCATGAAAATAAGAAAAGGTAAGTGTATCATGTCAAAGAACGAATTATGCAGCTCTTCAAGACTAACAATCTGAATTATTAAAATAATGAGGTTAACTATTAGGATTTTCAAGAAATGAACGAATCGATTAAAATTGTTTAATTTTCACTAAATTACTTTGAAAAGGCTACTTAAATTGATTAGCTGAAACATGTGAGGGCATCACTCAATGCGAAATTTTCTCACCTTCCCAGTGGACCTAAAATATTTTAAATACAAAGTACACTTTTTGAGTTAGAGGTATTTTAAGACAAATAAGTTTTTAACATAAAAAGTTCAATAACTTTGTAATGATTGAGATTTGATGGTATGTGTGGAGCGGTTTTTTTTCTCCAAATATGACAGTCAATCACCCCTCGAGAGGTTCTTAACCATGAACCAAACACCCTGTATTTGCCGACTTTCTCTCTTCTTTTGCCAACAACTTTGCTGAAGACGGAAAGTCCTTATCGTTAATATCTTCGACATTATTGGTATTGGTGATTGGTTGTTACCGGGGAATCGACTGAGTTTATGTCATTAACGTTTTCGGACTACTCATCAAAAATGGTACGGTTTGTCATTTTCTGCTATGGTTTTCGTGATTAAAACTCCTATAAGTCAGAATTCTCAACTATTTTTTTGTAAATTAAATGAGCTGACGTCTTTGGAAAAGTTGTGTAGATTACTGCCACAAATATCTTTGCTGAGTACACGAAGTCTCTTCTATAAATATTTAAGAAGCTATAGTTCGTTATACGTGGATGACCCCCAAAAATATTTGTTCAAGTATCTTTTCAGTTCTTATTCCTACGGGTTTCATATATTTTATGAAGTTGTTTCAATCGTCCAAATACACAATTGTTGTTAAAGCATAATTTTTCTTATCTCGTGTATTTTGAAAGGCATTTGACGTTTTTTTTAAAACAGTATTTTTCCAATCAATCATAACAACGAAAAACAAGTGAACTCTATTGAAGATTGTAGTGTTGATGTAGCATTTCTAATTGCAAATAGAGCTGCCTACCAGTTTTTGCCCGTTCAAATGTTATTGCTTTTGAAACTTTTGTTAATTTTACCAAAATTTACCCAATGACTTCTAACTCGTTAGAGCTTGACCGATGATCGCTTCAGGAATTATATCCCAAATAACCATAAGTATTAAGCCATTGCACTATATTGGCTATACATTTGCACTAGTGTTGCATTGAAACTCTATTACAGCATTAACAATGCAATAAAGCTATACATTAGCATCAATAATGCATAAATGCACAGCCTAAATATAGCAATATCGCATGCTCTATATGCGTATATAAAGCTGATAAAACGCGTACTTGCTTCAAAAATCTTTAAAGCATGTAAGCTTTACATGTGCATCTAGTGCCATTACAGAGCAAATAGAAAGTCGATATAATGCTATTGTAATGCTGTGGGTTTATTTGTTATGTAACTCTTCTTGAAGATTATATTCGGCATATTTCATTTCAATCGAACATATGCAATATAGTCGAGGCAGCAAGCGCAGCGCACTTACCGTGAAGGACCAGGCAAGGTATCTCAGTTCGAGACTTACTAAAGGTAATTTTCGTTAAACATTTGTATCATGTCAGAACGAAAACCCATTAAGGATATTCATTACAATGCATTAGAAGAGCGATTAGATTTAGATTGCGGTTTTAAACAGAACATTTTATTTTAATTTTTTTTTCCTTTTTGCTTATTATACAAAAAGGAAACATAATAAATGGTTTTAAAACCATGGCGAAAAATGAGAGCTAGCTATCGGTACCTAGGGCTTCACGGCTCTATAAAACTATTAGGCTACGTTATAATGCTTATTGGTTACTTGGTATGTATCTTGAAAAGACGAACAATTTTCTTGAACATTCTGAAGCTTTATCTAAGATATTTAAGAAGTTATTGTTAAATGAAAGCTTTTAAGGGGCCATTCACAAGCAACGATCAATGATTTTGGGTGTACTATGAATAGAGATTTTTGGTCTGCAGTAAAGATGTTCGCCAAAACAAGTTCGTTTACATTTTTGAAAACTTTATCTTTTTTTTTCTAACTTAGAAAAAAATTGTAGCGAATATCTCACTTCAAGATGGATTAATCACTATAACCATATCATCAAAATAAAGATTTTGAATCATAATAAAACATCCCAGAAGAAATCACTGATGTACGCCTAACCGTTTTCGGGTGTATAATTTTTGTTACATTTTTGGCGAAAAAAACGACTCACCAGTGGTCCACAAGGAAAATTTAGCAGGAATTTTGAGATTAAACTAAAACTTAGCCTTATTTTGTCATTGGAGAAGTTTTCCTAGTTTGTGAGCCTTTTCTTTTCGTTAAAACAACAGGTAGGGTGGTTCTAATTTTACCAAGATTAAAAAAATATAGTTAGAGCCAAACAACCTTCGGCGAAGTTGTAGAACGACAAATTTTGGAAAAGTTTGCTAAAGACATGTAAGCTCTATCTGTCATACTTTTCATTTTACAACAAATTTAAAATCGGAGGTTAGGGTGTTTCTTATTGCTTTTTTTTCGAAAAACTGTATTTTATTCAAATAACTTTTCCGGGTGATTTTAAACTGAAGTAGTCTTCAGACAACTTTAAGAATGTTTTAAGGCGAATAATTTGTTTCGTGGCGCCACATACCTAACTATTTTCGCTGAAAAGTTATGAGCACTTTTTCACCAAAAATGGGGTTCTTTGGAACAATAATATCACTCATTGGGGCAAACAAAAGATAATTCTTTTTCAACTATAAATACAGGGCCGGCGGAAAGCGTGGGTAGTATGGGTACTACTACCCACTCGAAAATTACCGAGGGGGAAATACCCACTCGAAAGTTTGGAACAAATCAAAACCTGCGATTAACCATTTATGTGTCTCGCGCACAAAATTCTTGCATTGAAAATCCTTGATGTAAAACAATTGCATATTTTTATTCAAAAATGCAATTAGAACTTGTGGCTTTGTGGCAAACTAAAGATCACTATCAGGACATCATGAACCAGATCGCCAACTGGCCTCCTTGGATCCGCTGGGAACTCTTGGGATCACATTTGCAGGTACCTGGTAGTAAGTCTACCAAAAGAGTAGATATAAATAAATTTGGAGGGTAGCCAGCATATCTCGGACTAAAACCAGGCCGAAGGGATTCGTTTAACGCAGATCTGGCGCTACACAACTAAAAAAAATCGTATAAATTTACGTCTACTGACCATGATATAAATGAGCATCAAAAATGATACAGCTTCACGTTTAATTTTAATTTTACATGTCGTTGAATTTTGCGAGTAACGTTATTTTACTCAACATATGACATTTGTTTAAAATGTGTAATTTTACACTGCGCTTGGAAAGTACATCTTTCATATAATGTTTAACAGAACACGGTTATATTTCGTCATTTCGTCAATTACGATTTGTTAGATTGTGGCATGTTTTGAAATACCGTTTGGTGTGTCGAACACTAGGCGCACGACCAGACAACATGTTTGCTGTCGCGATGGCCGTCACTGCAAGCGCAGAGAACGCTCTCTACGACCCCAATATGCCGGAAATTCAACGTATAATGATTGGACATGACCCGAGATGCCACCCGAAGGAAGTCACGACGTTCATCCTTCCTTTTTACCCAAGGTTGGTTGATGCCTTTGGGATTCCTAAACTTCCATTATCCTACAAAGTTTGCCAATTTTCGAGCGTCTTCTAACAAGAAATACTGAAAAAAATTTTAAAGCTGTGCGATCTTTGAAAAATATTACCTTCTAATGCCTAAGTGTCCGTCTTCTTATTACACACAGAAAAAAATGTTGGTAAAATAAGAGTTTTTCACTCTTAGCAAAAAACAAACATCGAATACTCTTAGTTTGAAAACAAAACTTTTAATTTGATTACTACTACTCATTAGTTTAAAAGGAAAACTTTTATTTTGATTATTATTCTTGATTAATTTAAAAATTTTACCTTCAACCTGATAGTAGGCGTTGATTGTTTTTTGCTAAGAGCGGAACACTTTTACTTTTACCAATATTTTTTTTCTGTGTACCATTCTAATCTAAGTGTTCTAAGTTCTAAGTTCAACTTTTCTTATTACCTGTAATAGAACAATGCGAAAGAACTCAAACTAGTATTTGTATCAGGCAATCAGGAACGATTTTAATATAAAGAATCTAGGAACGCCCATATTTTCTCCTGAAAAATTGGGAGTGCTTTCCATGCTCCATCGATCGAAGCGCTCACTTCGAACTGTAACGATGTGGACATGGTCGGAGGTAAATATAAAACCATAAGTTTTGTGGGGAAAATGCTTAGCGCGAGTATCTTTGCTGTCAGATAAATTTGTGTGTTTGAAGAACAATTATTACGTTTATATACATTATTATAATTTCACCGAGAAACGTCTATCATTTGAATGTGAATCTAAGTGGAATGCTGTTGTCACCGAAAAAGGATTCTTAGTTCCGTTTATTCCGACCAAAGGTCGAATCGAGTACACAACGTAGGGCCCAGCTACTAGACGACATATTGTTTCTCTCGTTAATCCGTTGACGAACCGGTGCCAATAACCGCATTTTTCAGTCTCCATCAAGTTTTTTATTTGTGTTTCTAACGTCGCGTATATTTGGAAAAAATTGGGCGATCTAACGTTCAAGAAGACCTCATAGGACCTTTTCGCATACAATTCTGAGCACTCTCTGCCCACAACGGAGTGAAAAACCGTCCACGATTGTTCGCGCCGGCTATTCGTTTCGACCTTTAATCTCAGTGAAGAAAAACAAGCCAGTCAAAACGTTGTACGCTGCCACCGGAGGAATTCCTTATTTTGATTCGATTGTTTCGGATATAGTGGACGCGTAGCTCTTTCAATCAATGGGCACACTAATGAGGTAGAGTTATTTCCACTGTATTCAAAATGGTCATACTGAAAAGGTCGCGAATATCATGCAGTAAAATAGGTCGATTATGCCGTGGCAGTTGCAATCTTCTCGAACCAGTTGAGGTGCGATGTATATGGAAAGAATATCAATACACCTTTTCCTATGATTTGGATTTAACAAGCGACCACTTTAATTCCTGGTACCGAGCAAAAGCTAATCCGATTGAAATAATAGCACGTTTTGATCTCCAAAACGCTCCTTAATATTGTTTTTGGGCCATGGCGAGTAATGCTAAAATTGAGGAAGATCTATGTCGGAAGTAAACCAGGTTTTACACAATGCAAATGCATTGTGTAAAACCTAGAAAAACAATATAACAAAAATATAGAGACACTTGAAGTTTTGGATGTCCCATGTGGATTTTCCGAGACTGACGTACTTAACAGCACCCATCAAGGTACACTGTCAGGCCTTTACGATTAAATCTCTCGGAGAAAATGATTCTCCTCTTTCGAAAACTATTAGGCACATTAGAAAATGTTTCCTCAGCGGAATTGTAAAAATCTCGCTCTTTAGCGAACAAGGAAGCGTAGAAATTAGTCGTGGCCGGTGCTTTCTTAAACATTTCTTACTACCGTTTCTCAAAAGAATGTTTCAATTTTTCTCCATATAATTTATATGCGGGATATGTCGATAGTTCATTCGAAGTCTCTCCACAGACGAAAAAGTTTTCTTGATTCTCTCCGCATTTTGCGCACCGCGCCTTATTTCTACACGGGTTTCATTGTTTGCAACGACGGCAGTTAATGCTCCTCGGTACAAAAAGGTGAACAAAAGGCGAGCCCCGTTCAAAAGAATAAATTTTGGAAGAACAAATCCGGCGAAAGGATCGAAATGAGCCTCATTGATGGAAAATAAGTTTTCTAATACTCCTCGATTTTTGCTGAACACAATTGCTTGCATACCAGAATTTACATTGACTGAAGTACAGGGATCTGGAAAGAGCCACCCCCTATTTCGCTATTAAGGCCCTTCTCGTAGACTACACCATCAATCTCTACTCCCCGGGTGGAAACGTAGACAAAATATTTTTTCGTACACGATCGAGTGTTGTTTAGTTAGATCACGCGATATATCGATGACGTTAAATGGCTTGTCTCTGGTTCAGAAGTAGACCATCCAGGAGCGGTTGCATCGAAAATGAGACTTATCGGTATTATTTTTGCCATCGGAGAAATATTCAAATCGACCTCCACTAAACCTGAAAGGATGTCGGTCGCCGGAGATACCAACCGGCTCACAATCGGCTAGCTTTAAAACACAGTCAGCAAAAACCGACTCGGAACAGTGGTGAGGTATTTCCGTCGGAGTTAAATTGATTTTTTTCTATCACGGACGTCAACAGCAAGGTAGCGACCGCACAAAACATTACCAGTCCTTCCCGTCATGTACGGAAAGCAAGACCTATAGTTTGGATCCACGCATCCGAACCGAGGGACTGGTGTAGACACTGGGATGGGCTAGATCCAGGGCCTCATCCGTTTCCGGGTACTGGCCCAAATTCGGAAACTGGTCCGGATCTGGAAACTGATCCAGATCCGGGAGGTCCAAATTTGGGAACTGCCTAAAATTTGTGTTTCAATATTCAACTTACCCTGTAAGAAAATCCGTAATTCCACCAATTTCTGCCAATATTGGTGCAGATTCCAGCCTGGATTTGGGCAGAAATCCGTCGGAATTTCGGCTGGTTTGACTCGATACTAATACAGAAATCGACCAAATTGTCCTACATAGGAACAGAGTCGAAACTGACACATACTGAAAAAGTGTTTGGTTGTGTGATGCACATACCATACATTACCAAAAAGACAATAGAATCTTACCCAAAAGTAATAGAAACATGTCCGTCGGATTTTGGGTGTAGTATTAAACAAACACATTTTCTTGAGCCGTCGGACATACAGTACTGTTAACAAAGAATGTTTCCAAATAGCCACCAGATATTATCGGTGAATTTTTATTTTCACTCACGCCATATCTGAATTTTCGTCAGTACGAGGAGAAATCACTTCGAATCTTACTACCCACTCGGGAAAAAGGTGTTCCACCGGCCCTGTATAAATAAGGTCATGATTAGAGTTATAATTGAGTAAAAATGGCGATTTTTTTAAATTTCATAAAATTAATTTCAAAACAATTTTTTTTATATATTAAGTGCTTTGAATACTAGACGCTGAAGTTTTGACGTATTACAAGAAAATGTTCGTCTTCAAAAACTCTGAAAAACATCTGAAAGATAGGTTGGAAAAAAATGAAAGCTGCAAAAGTGGTATTAAAAATTTGGCTTTTCATGAATTGACTCTTTGAAATATGTTTATGTTTTCACGGTGGACAATATAAAAAATATAGTTTTGTTTTCATGATAAAATATTGCCCTTTTCAATACTTTTCTATTATTTAGAATAGTGGGTAGGGTGGCTCTATTTTTTTATTAAATCAGACAATTAAGTTTTTAATGGTTTGAGATAAAGTTTCACTGTCTTCCAGAAAATTGTAGAAAATAAATTTTAAAAACTTTGCCGAAGACACTGGAACTCCATGTTGTGTACTTTTCATTTTACAAAAGATTTACCAAAAAAAAGGATGTTTTTTTTAAATGGTTTTCTTTATATAACTTTTGCAGCTTTAATTTTTCATTAAGATCACTTTATAATATTAAATGTATAGTTCGTGGGGCTCGAGTACTGATACACAACCATGCACTGCTAGGCCCCATGCAAAACTGACTCAGACATCACTTCGTTAAAAGTTTAATAACTTCTTTTGTCAAAGCCGGATTGACTTGCACTCTTCGACAAAGTTGTAGACAACTAAATTATCTCTCTTATTTTTACTTACAGTGATAATACGATGCATACAGTGCCACCTAGCGGTGAAAATGCGAGCTATAGGGTTTTCACCATGAAAATTGTCAATAAGTCCCATACAAACTTCAGGCACGTTAGTCCCGCAGCTAGACTTGTCCGATTTGCTTCAAAATTGGTGCAAGTACTCCTGGTGTGACTAGGAATCGACTCAGTGGTGGGTCGAATGAGTTGTCAAAAATTCATTATTTTTCTGGGCAGTTTTGTGTATACGTTTGAAGAGATTAATAATCTAATTATCTCTAATCGACTATGTGGGCTTTTTGCGAGTTTCTTCCGAGTAATATATTTAGCCTTGAACATAAACTTGAACGAAAGAGGAATTCAGGGCGAAATGGCCATGATAGCGTACCGTGTGGTCATTCTAAGTACTAGAATCAATTTTTCAGATCATTTCACGTAAAAGACACCTTTCCTGGTAAACGTCAACCAGCCTTCTAAAAAAAAGTTGCGTTTTGGGTCCCTTTTTTCCCACTCTGCAGTGGTCTAGCATAGAGTCGAAAACTTACCGAGTCATTGATCCTTGTCGATTTTTAGGGTGTGTTCCGATGCGAGTTGAAACTGTTCCCAAGCATTACCTGATCGACATCCTAGCTACACTCGTATCCCAAATCAAACTTCAACTGGAGCGGCCCTGTTGGGGATCCGGACAAAGTCTAACACAATCTGAACAACTATCATCAGCCATCGAACTGATCTCCGCTGTCAGAGTATCCCTATTCTATCTGGGCGAGAAATCGGATTACGTATCATTTAACCAATTTTACGACGAAAGTGTTAAGCCAGTATGCCGTCTAATGGACAACTGTGATTCGTTAGCGATCCTCACAAGTCGCGTCAAAGCCATACGAGAATATTCTTGGTACATCCGTGAAAAGCACGAAATGGACATTGAAAGGGCGTTGCAGCTATACCGTGAGCTTAACGATACCCAGGAGGATCAAATGCTACGACAGGCGTATCAACACTATTTGGAAAACTTTCAAGAACTCATGCTGGCATCTGTGGGAAAGGAAGACAAAGAATCCATACCGGCAATCGTTGAGAAGGTGAAGGCACACGTCGAAAAACTTCACGTCAACGGATGGTCCGAAAGATTCAAGATGGAAAAAATTCCGAAAATTCTGGCAGGACTGGCTGCAGTTTGGTCCATTTCCGTTTCCAAGGGTGTCTTCGGCATGGAAAAACACCTCAGCCTACACTGTGTTCAAATTGTTTGTATCTTGAAACTACTGAACGTTGATAAAGCGGATGATGATGTAACGAATACGTTGGTTCAAATGTTAACTGGCCAGGGAAAATCTTTGGTTCTCGGGCTCATTGCAACGCTACTGGCACTGACGGGGCATAACGTCCGCATCGTTTGCTACAACCAAATTCTAGCAGCCAGAGATCAGTTGCATTTCCAAGAATTCTTCGCTTATTTCAGCGTAGATCGGGATGTAGTCTACGTTACTTTCAAGGACTTGGCAAATGATATATTACTACCTGTGGCGAATGGCGAAATAAACGATTTGAGGGACTTTAAAAAATCCGTCCTACTGGTAGACGAAGTAGATGTGCTTTTCACACCAGATTATTACGGAAATAATTGCGATCTCATAGCGAACCCATTTGTGACCGGACTGGAGCAAATTCAGGAAAATATTTGGAAGGACGTTTGCGAAGAACGCTACGATTTCATAACACTAACTCGCCGGGTCGAAGGACTCATAAAGTCCTTCGAGCACTCGAAAGTGTTTGCTGAATTTTTAAACTCATCAACACCCTACCCGCCCTTGTTTCATCGATTTCAAACGTTACCAAACGTTCGCACCAGATACGATTGGCCACCTCGCTCGCTACGGCCACCGAGAAGTTGTATTATCATTCGCAAAGAGTGCACAAATCATGTTCTTTTCACCGAACATCTAAAATTGATGCTACAATGCGCCATCTATGTTCACCACAGTCCAGCATCGGAGTTCTCTGATTTCAGACTTAACGAACGAAATGCCATCACCTACAAGTACCGAGGAGAGTACACGAACCACAAAAAAGTAAGTTATCTGAACGTGTTTAACTACTTCAGACTAAAGGAGTCCAACTTCTGCTCCCGGATTGCGGAAGAACTTAATTACGGCTATCTGAACATTGACTGCGGTTTGCTGTCGTACGCGATGTTACCGAAGAACTACCCACTCATCCTGGGAGTTTCGGGAACAGTAACTGCCTTAAGCGATCCCGAAAAGGAGGCCTTGAGAAATGTTTACGATATCGCCAACATGGCCGTCCTGCCAACGTTCCGTGCCAGTTCAAACTTACAGTTCGACAATGCTCGTAACTACTGTCATCTTCCAACGAAGGATACCTGGATGGAAATGATCTCCGCACGTACCCAGGAGATCGTAACCGTGGGTCGAGCTGTTCTAATTTTCTTCAAAACCGACATCGATCTGAACGAGTTCAAGCTTAGCAAGCATTCCGCTCGTTTCGAACGATTGACCGTGCTGACGGAAACCACCGATACCGAGAGGAGGCAGCTTTGCATCGACCAGGCAGGCGTCGCCGGAACGGTAACGCTAGCAACTCGTGGAATGGGACGTGGAATCGACTACAAGTCCAGCGTTAGCGTGGAAAGAAGCGGGGGTATTCACGTGATTCAGACGTTCTTTTCGTTGGATGTGAAAGAAGAGCACCAGATCAGGGGGCGAACGGCTCGGAAGGCTAACAAGGGCAGCTATGAGCTGATTGTTTGCCTGCACGATTTACTAGATGACCATGGTTGGCGGAAGTATGGCGAAAATATATACGAAAGTCTACATACGACAAGAACGCTTCTTGCTGTCGAGGATGGTAACACCAAGGCGAAAGCTATTGCTAAACATATGGAAGCGCACAATACCACTATGAAACGTTTGAATGCGATTATTTCGTAGAACATCGAGCATTAGGAATAGGAAATTTGGTCCCATGCAGTACCGTCTTTACGCATGGGCACACTGGGCCAGGGCCAGGGGCCCCGGGCTTTTAGGGGCCCCCAACTTAGGATGAATATAGAATCATTTTGAAGGCTTAGTTCCAAAAAATAGTAGCACTTCATTGTTTGTAACTCTTTAGCGTGTGGACAATCGATCAGTTGCTCGGATTCACACATTGCACCTTATCCCATGTGACATTTATAGAACATCAGACAATCAAACGGAGTGATGGTAGCGGTAGGGAACGAGGCACTACATGACCTGGATGGTACTTGACCAATTCAAATGTCAATCCAACATTTCGATTCAAGTTTCAAATCATTTTGAGCAAAAACAATGAAATGTTTTTGACAATACTAGTCTAGTCTAGTCTACACATACACAGCCAATACATGTAAGAAACCTGGAAAATTGCAGACGTTCGCCTACAATTTTTCTTATCAGTATTAATGTTTGCTGTATATATGGTATTTGACACAATCATTAAGGCGGCCAGGCCAACTGTGAAGCGTACAGAATGAAGATGATTAAAAATTATACGGCAATCAAATTATTCATTTAACGAAGAATTTAATCAACGAATCATTTTGGGAGAAACGTGGACAACCGTACCGACCGTTTCAATTTTATGATATATCGTTAAGAGTGACTTGGCTAAGAGGATTAATGTCACTCCTTTTGTCCTAAGCTTCTGAGATGGGACAGAGGTATTTAGCCCTGCCCTGGCTAATGATCGTGGGTTATAGCACCTTTATTCGCTCCAATGAAATATTTTCTAGAATACGTATAGAAAGTTCGAAAAGCACCAAGCAGGAGCGGCAACAAAGTGGTAAAATTTGCATATTGAAGTTGTACAGAAAGTGTAAGAAGAAGATGTCAAAATTTGGTACACAATCCTTGTTTGACAAGCGATCCGCGCATTCGGCAAATTTTAATTTCTTCATCACATCAGGAATTGTGAATCGACAAATCTTCATGAAAACCTCTAAAAATGACTCCTGGACTTCTTGAAATTTCACGATACTTTCGCGGCCAGATTAGGCATTTTCCACTGTGCCTTCGTAATCTAGTACAGAATCAATTATGTTATTTTTGTACGACGCTCCGCCTTAGCATAAATATTTTAGATCGTTAGAATCAGGAATCAGTAGTCGAGGATTTGTACCTCACGGCAATGTGCATTCGATGTGTTTCCTATTTCGACTGTTCTACATGACTGGTATTGAAATTACGATGCGATATCATTAGCAGCGAATTAAAGAGATGGTGCCGTAGGTCAGCGTCCACCAGATGGCCGCAAAGTTGCTCCACTGTACGCCCGAAAGGAGCAAAAAAAATTTTAACTTAAATTTTTATATATTTATGTTTGGGTTTACATGTTGTATAGTCAAAGTAATATATCATTTGCTTTTCGTCTTTGATGAGCTTCGTTGGTAGATGGTTGCATTTCTGTATGTGGCTGATTAAGAATGAACTGCCAATAGTTTTGGTAGTAAATTATAGAAATGAATTGTGTTGTTCATATTGATAGGTTCGAGTAATTTCGATGTTTTGTTATGTTTATTTGTTTACGTAACAATGAAGGTATTGAAAATTTGTACTTTCGAATGGTGAAAACTCTAATTATTGTTATTTTTTTGTCCTTTCTGTCTCTATCACCGACACCAGAGAGGCGACTCTACCATCAAAGCCTTAGACTTGCCACTTAACTACCGGCGCCGTCGTAGAGATACTAATTCGTTGAATATGAACATATTAATATTACTTATAATCAGGCCCGTACGCACGGGGTGGGTTTTGGGGATTCAAACACCCCCCCCCCCCCCATGAGCGTTTTGAATTACCTTTAAAAATTTATTGTCTTCCTGTCCAAGAAAAAAAATATACTGCAAACCGTTTGGACACATAAAATGTCATTTGAGTTCGGTCTCTCTAGAAACAAGTCAATGAAGAAACCAAGGACGAAACTTTGCGAGGGTGGCTGGAAAGGGATGTATGTCAAGTTGGACGGCTTCTCTGAAGGATCGGTTAACGTTTCGACAAGCTTCGGTATTGGCAAAAGTCTGTCTACTAACTGCAGATGTCGGTCAGCGGGCTAGCAACGGCAGTTATGAAGGATAAACACGAAGTTGGAGAAAATCGGGATAACGTTGTCTAGAGAAATTTTACCGCCGATGATTATTCCGTTGGAATGGCAGCGAAATGGATCGCGAAAATGGGCATCGGTATAGGGTGAAATACTGCCGCCAAGAAGTTCTCAGCACCAGCTAGCAGATAAATAGGAACGACTAGCACCAAGAAGAATAAGAAACCCGGCAATGGTAGTTGTAAACAGTTGTAAATTCTCATGGTCGACACCCCCGGACCGGTTCATGTCTCAATACGATATTTGCAGCAGACCTGAGCAGGAGAGATATATCGCGAAAGTTTGACAGCAAGTAAGGAAAAGTAGCTATGGATAAAAACATGACAATTCACACAAAACAAAATAAGCAAGAACGCAATCCTTACTAAAGCAGTACTTAACGGTTCCCCTGGATGGATGAGGATTACGAGATACAAGAGGTTTAAGTTTAGTCGGATGGCTTAACAACTACTACAAACCAATCCGAATCCACCACGAGCCAGCAGGCATTGAATATATTCATAGGGTATCTTTGGAGGAATTGTTCGTATGAATATTCCCCACAATCTGATAAAACTTAAATTGAGCCATGGCTTACTATGATTGAACTAAAAAATTAACTTTTTATACTGACGAGGTAGAAAGTTGATGTCTTCTACAAAGTTTTAGGAATGCTCATAATGAAGAAATTTGTTGAACAACTTGAGCTTGTAGGACTTAATGTTATCGATTTATAAAGCGTTTTCTAAGGCAAAACCCTTAAATTTAGCTTATTAATATAGCTGTTTTCGCTGTGACTTTTCGTGCAAACGATGTTCCAGACAAATGTTGAGGTATTACAACCACATAATATTGTTGAAAACTGCATGTAAAAATTAAATTATTGTTGAAGACTGCATGTAAAAATATTGTTGAACACTCCATATAAAAATTTCGCCTGAAATCGGCGGCGCGGCACACACCTCTTGTAAAAATACTCATTCGTTTTAGAGTTATTGAAGAATTTTAAATTTTTTTACACCAAGTTCAACTGCGTATAAGAGAGAAAGGTGCAAACCAAGATGGACGAGCAGTCACTATTTTCAATGTCCGGACTACGCATAATAAAGGTAAGAAGGTTTTAAGCTCATTTTGTAATGTTTTTTACTTGGGTATTTTTACTTACAGTCTTCAACAATATTATGTGGTTTTAATACCTCCATATTTGTCTAGAGCACGGTTTGCACGAAAAATCACAGTGGAAAAAGTTATTAAAAAAACTAAATTTGAGGGTGTTGCCATTGAAAACGCTTTACAAATCGATAACATTAAATCCTACAAGTTCAACTAGTTCAACAAAAAATTTTATTACGAGCATTTCTAAAACTTTGTCGAAGACACCAACTTTCTACCTCGTCAGCATAAAAAGTTATTTTTTTAATTTGATCGTAGTAAGCCATGCCTAATTTTAATTTTTATCAGGTTGTGGGGAATATTCTTACGACCAATTCGTCCAAAGATACAAAGATATATTCGATGGTTTGCCCTCTAGTGAATTAAGTTCACGTTTTTGGGGTTTCCGACCACTATGCAGCGGTGTCTTTTGATGACTCCTTCTCGATAACAAACATTTACCCAATTTGTTGAGCAGACTCTGGCCAGGCCTCTGAAAAAATCTTCAAAGTTTGAGGGTTTCTGTAGGTTTTTTTTTTAAATAAACGTTAAAAAATCAACCCCCCCCCCCCCACTTGAGAATTTTTTGCGCACGGGCCTGCTTATAATGTACTTGTTTGCTATCTTCGCCTCTCCGAGCCGTTCACTATAAAAGAAGCAGAAAACTTCTGTCAGAATATATAACAAAAATCTACCTCACCAACAATTTGTGCATGAAGCGATACTATGTCAAAGAATCGTTTTATCCCTGCAGCGAAAAATGCGAATATCTAAAATGAATCACGCACTTCGATTCGACATAATATCGATTGATTTCAATAGCTGAAATATTCAATTTTGTAAATGTTGAATTATGATTGAAAAAATGGGGCTTTTTTGTCAAGCTGTCAATTGACTTTTTCCAGCTGCATCATATCAGGAACAGTAAGAAATCGAGAACAACATTGTACGAATTAATGTAACTTTTGTAAATCATGTAGTCGTCATCTATTACCAAGTTGAATTTTATTGGGATATTGCTTAATATTTTTTCCTAGTTGGTTATAGTGTAAGGACAGTTATTGAATGAATCGTCGACATTGTAGTGTTGACGTTCAACCCGCCTTACTCCATCATTCCTCATTATTGACGGAGACACTTTTCAGCCTCAAACAGCATCTTACAAATATTAAGATCAGACTCTATCATATGGGGGAATGACGCAGCTGGTAAGTCCATAACTCTGTACGTAGCTTGCCTCGAACTCCCACAACCGCATAAAGTTAGTGTGTTAGACTCTTTGCCACTTTCAGTCAGATTCATTAGAAATGCTAATATCTTTTTAAGATCTATCAAAATCATCTTCCGTTTTTCACCGGTACCTGGACATTTACAATGCCACCTATAAAAGGCGAACACGAAATTATTCCGGCACATTCAGCAGGGTATAACTTTTTTACCATTGGGTAAAAATCAACGAAATTTTGCACACTTTCTCATTGATGTGTATTGTTTACATGCTGTCAAACTCGAAGTCGTGTTTTTCGATTCAACGAAAATGGAGGTGAACCAACGCGAGTCGAGAGAACAAATTCTTTCCAAACACCTGAAATTTCCTGACCTGTCGCACCGGCAGTTGGGAAAAATGTTGAATATTCACCATTCAACCATCTCCAGACCACGGCAAAGGAGCTGGAAGAAAACCGGGACCGGAGAACAAAAGGACTGCTGTGTGATGGACGACGAAATGTATATAAAAGCCGATTTTAAGCAAATTCCGGGGTTGGAGTTTTTCACCGGCAAGAGCAAGTTCCATATTGACGACAAATTTAAGAAGAAGAAAATGTCGAAGTTCGCCTCCAAATATCTCATTTGGCAGGCCATCTGCTTTTGCGGACTGAGGAGTGAGCTTTTCGTGACAAAGGCACAGTAAATGGCGAGATCTACAAATCTGAGTGCCTCGAGAAGCGCCATTTGTCGTTCTTGCAGCAGCACGATGAAGCTCCGCTATTTTGGCTAGATTTGGCATTTTGCCACTATTCTAAAAGTGCCCTGGAGTGGTATGAGGCCAATTCTGTCCATTTTATTCCAAAGGACATGAATCCGCCAAACTGTCCGGAGCTGCGCCCGGTGGAGCAGTACTGGGCAATGATGAATCGGGAACTTCGGAAGAGCAAGAAGACAGTCAAAGACGAGAAGGACATGTTAAGAAAATGGAAAAAACTGAGAAATTGGTACCGGATGACACTGTAAAGACTTTAATGGAGGGCATCAAGCGAAAATGAGTTCAATTTTACACTCAAGGCTCCATCGATAAACTTCTCTTTTGATTTTTGAAGTAAATATATGTATAAAAGTACCCTAAAATTTTGGTTTGATTTTAAACATTATAAGAAAATTGACATGACATTTTCGGTGTCGCAATAATTTCGTATTCGCCCTTTAGTGATGGAAATCTAAATTTTTCTGCATATGATTTGATTTCCGCAGTATTTTTAATATTTTGACATGGTTGAATGATTTGGCTTAAATTTTAAAAATAATTCTCAAGATGGTATAGATGGTTCTCTGATGCTGGGGATCATTTTTTGATCATCCTACTCTACATCAGTTTATACCTGTTTAATTATAGGGGCCCCTCAGCTCAGTTGTGCCCAGGGGCCCCGAGTGGTCTTAAGACGGCCCTGGTCCCATGGCGAGTTTGTATTTGTATTTGGTTAAGTTAAAATAGTCAATTGTGTTTTTTTAAGAATAAAATTCTTTTTTACAGCAGTTTATATCTGCAATTGCGAAAAAACGACCAGCAGCGTACACCCCCAGATTGAAGCAATTTAAAAAATCATCATC
This sequence comes from Topomyia yanbarensis, assembly GCF_030247195.1. Classification (NCBI taxonomy): domain Eukaryota; kingdom Metazoa; phylum Arthropoda; class Insecta; order Diptera; family Culicidae; genus Topomyia; species Topomyia yanbarensis. The sequence continues at coordinate 72,107,229 of NC_080672.1, forward strand.
GTGTGGAGGCTTCACAAAACTATGAACGGCGGTGTACGGATCAATATAATACTGGCAAAAATAAGGAATAGGCGCACGCGCACGAGAACTTTGCGTTTGTATTCGTAAATCGTTACCTTTGCATCATTGAATCTAACCATGTTCTACACATATATAGGGTGATGAGCCTATTTGCGCCATGTTTCTATTATCACCGTACCCATTTCAAGCCGTTGGTTAGAGCAGTGTCTGCCATCTTTGTTCAACGCATTGAGTCAAATAGTAGCGCAACAATAGGGGCACTCGATTCGAGCTTTCATTGTGCTCAAACACGAGAATTTTACTGTTTTCAACGCATTTGTGTTATTATATTGGTTCTTAACCACGAAGCACAGCGGTTGATGTCAATTTTTACGCATTCCATTGATTGTAAGGCAAGAAATTACCGAATTAGTGAGGCACCTTGCTTAGTATGGTGAAAATAGGCTCATCACCCTAGTTTTCAATTAAATAAATGAACTACGTGAATTCATAACTTCAATACAGATCTATTTCGTGCGTTTTTGATCTATGTATTAATAACGGCCATATTGAATGTGCCCGTCCCTAGGTTGACGGGTTTGACGGTATTGCGAACATCATCAAGCATACTTCGTGCATCAGTACTAAAAAACCTCTGACAGATAATCCAATAGACGTTTATTTGACAATTCAGCGGTGCGTTCTGTCAACAAATCTACTCCTGCGAACAGAAAAACTCGTCCAACAAACAACTTTCGTTAGTCCGATTCGTTTGATGTTGTATCAAATCAACGATATTTGCAGACGTCGCACCTCTTGGAGTAACGTCAGAATAAGTAAACAAGAAATGCTCAGCTGATCAGAAACGTCTCATAGATTGCCTAATTGCTTTAGGATGGTTATTGCATTACGCATCGATAGTGGTGCATCGAAGGGACCGAGAAGGCTTGTGTGGTTTTCAGGCTTTGTGTTTTTTTCATACTCTGCGCCAGCCCTAACTAACGATCAAGCATTAACATGTACCCGCTGGTCGACTGGCGAATCGAATTGGATTGACTTTTTTGCAAACATTGTTCCACAGTTTAATGACAGGGTTGGTGGACACGGCTCGCAGAGGGGTTCATTGTGCGTCGATTTATCAGTCGACTTCGTAGTTATGCACAGACTAATTAAACAAATGTAAAGTAGAATCCTATTAGTGGTCGTTTTGTAATAATTGTAGTTATTAGTATTAATGTACAATTTTTGATGTGCTAGTCGTATGTATATCTGTGTAGGTGTTCGTCTGAGTAGTTTTGACAGTTGGTTCAGGGAATGGATGCAGCACTGCCGTATATGATAGAATAGTTGGTAATCCTTCCGGTATTCGGTGTGCATTCGATTCGATTGATTCGAGAAGACCGGATTGAATAAATTAAGGTACAATTATTTTACCTACGCACGTGAATCATCCATTCCCGGTCAACATAGCATGATAAAATTCTAGAAAAATGCAATTGTCGTTAATGGTAAATCAATATCATTTTCTGGCAGTTAGACGAAGTCAAGCAGTTCGATTGCATGTTATGTGTGTTCTTTTCTTCTGATTCATTAGTCTGTTTTTGTTATACTTCTATTAGTTTGCTTTTCCACTTCTCATGTATACCAAAAATAATATCAGCCAATTTATACATTTTTGCTAAATGTCAGCATCTTTAATTCGGCAAGTTACATTTCCTTTTATTACTATATTTTAAATTAGATTCATACCAACGCTCACTAACACAATTAATTGCATATTCTCTCATATACACTCACAATCTCTCCCATTCCAAACGTACAAACGCTCGTGCTATTCGCGATAATACAAATCTGGTCACATAGTAGCATAGGTCAATGCCGTCAGTTGGACCAATCGAAAAATGATGCTTATATCCACTAAACAACAGATGTGGCATTACGCATCTCGATTCGATCAAAATTCTATCGACTCGACCTTGTTTCGCATTATGTATTTCGAACCGAGCTCGAAAGTAAATTTTCGTTCGAGTTCGCAAGAAGAAGTACTAGATTATCGAGAAGTGTTGGCATTATGGAACCATAACAATCGAACTCGAAAGCGATTCGAGTCGAACGTATTTGCTCGATAGTTTTATTGCTGTCGACTGTCGTTCGAGATTATGATTTGTGTTTTTATTTCATGTCATTCTTTAAATTGGGTAACAATCGGAATACTTAGAGGATATAAAATTACCAAAAGGTGTGAAAAGCTTCCACGTACTTTATGTTATATCTATTTTCACCATCATACTTTTTTTTGGAAAAAGTAATACTAAATATTGCTAATAGTAAGTAATAAATAAATAATAAAAAAGTGTTAAAACAAATCGATGGAGCAAAGTGACGACACCTTGACTTGTCTAATCGCTATTTGATAGATTATAGAATCACAATCATTCTTGATTTCAAAGTGGTGATTTAAACAATTTTATATTCTAATTGATGCATTTGCTCCCGACTTTACCTCAATTGTTTTCAATATCACAATATGGCCTTGAATTCAATGCCATAATGTACGTTTTATACACCAACAGAATTAGGTGTTGTATCGTCATTTGTATTAAATGCATGAAAATACAGAATATTATCTTATATAGCAAAGAACTTTGAATCAAATTGAAATACTAACAAATTTGAATGCATCAACCGATTAAAAATTATACCATCTACAATTTCTAGAAACACTTCATTTTTATTTTGTACTCCCTATCCCCCCCCCCCCCTATCCTAGTTGTGCGCTATAACAAAATAATTAATTAACAAGTACACGGAAAACACGAAAACGAATTATTGTCTCGACTATTTCAACTAAAAATGGCTATTTAACGAACTAGTTTTTAAATTTTTGCTTCATCAATTGCTGAAAAAAATGTTGCTTTTGGAAGCTATCAGTTTACTGAAAAAAACCTAATTTAATCCACCTAGCGGTGCAATTGTGCCTTTCTCAATCATGAATCACGAGAATGAGTGCATTTTTTATATTCATTAAAAGCTTTTAAATGCATATATTACATTTTATTATTATACATCACATGACAACTATATACAGGAAAATAAATCATTATTCGAGTTCTAAAATTTTGTAAAAGAAAAAACAGCTACGGTAATATTGAACTGAAAAAAGGTGCGAAATCGGCAAAGTCCCACAAAGTCGATTTTTATAAAAAAAAATTTTTCGAGATAATATAAAATCTCGACGTTTCATGCATTTTAAAGATGTTTGGCATCAAAAATACGAATTCGATTTCTGAAATTTCATGGGGGGACCCTTTGAAAAAAAAATTGAGTTCCTGCTTATATGGGAATTTCATATGTGACCGGACGATTTAGTCTATATTTCCGGACCCATATAAGCGATCCGTACGAAATTTTATAGACATCTGTGGAGATAATATAGCTATCATTTGGGACTAAGTTTGTGAAAATCGGTCCAACCATTTCCGGGAAACTGATGTGAGTTCGTCAATTTTGAAAGATGGCTCCCGAGCACTTCCGGAACCGTCTATGGTGGTCAATGAAAGTTTGGTTGGCCGTCGGTGACCTAGAACAGCAAATTTAAGTTGTTTGAGAGACATTTTAGCGAAATTTTTACCTTTTTTGCTTTCATCGGAGTATCGGTTGGAATCACAATTTGCTATGTGATCGCACGCCACAGCCTATAACTCCGGAACCGAAAGTCGGATCGGGATGATTTTGAATAGGCATTTACGGGGACGCAATACCTTTCACTTGATACCAAGTTTAGTTGAATCGGTCTAGCCATCTCCGAGAAACCGATGTGACTGTTATTCTGAATTTAGATACTTCCGCCGGGGCTTCCGGAACCGATGATGGTGGCCAATGTGGCCAAATAGACTTTGAATGGATGTTAGTGACCTAATACTACAAATCGAAGCAGTTGTGGTCATATTTTGGAAAAAATTTCAACTTTTTACATTCATTGCAGAATTTATTAAAATTGACATTTTGTGCGTGCTCGTACTCATCACCCTGTAATTCCGGAACCGGAAGTCGGATCCATTAGAAATTCAATAGCAGCCTATGGGAACGTTGCACCTTTCATTTGAGACTAAGTTTGTCAAAATCGGTTCAGCCATCTCTGAGAAAAATGAGTGACATTTTTGGTCACATACACACACACATACGCACATACACACACATACATACATACATACATACACTGAATCGAATGGTATATGTCACTTGGCCCTCCGGGCCTCCGTTAAAAAGTCGGTTTTCAGAGCAATTGCAATACCTTTCTATTGAGAAAGGCAAAACCTGAAAACCAAAATTTTAATGCAAAATTAGCCATTTTTATTGAAAAGGACAGTTTGCTCGCTATGAATATTTTCTAAAAGATTTGATGAAAGCGATTTCTGTAGATAATACATTCCATCGTGCGACTGAGGTCCGAATAAGAGACACTACCAGCTAGGCATTACGATATTTGGGTGCTTCAACTTAAACAGCGAGATATATTAAAATTTTGTGGTAAGAAGTTCAAGAATACAGTTATATCAAACTAAAATAATGCCCAAGCATTGAAAAAGGACGGTGAGGGTGCGTGACCTGAACAAATTATGAACTTGTTTGGGTCAATTTATTTACCACTATCACTATTTTTATTCTGTGAATTTGACGCTCATCGAAAAAAAACAAAACAAACTGCAATTTTGTTCACACTGAAAAAAAATTCTTAGGTGGAATTAAAATTATCATACGATGAACAAAATAATTATTAGTTTTCTGCAACGAAGCATTTTCGTGCATTGTAAATAGTTAGTTTCGTCTAATTCACAAATTGAAAAGATGGCATCTTGATGAACGAAAAGTTGAGTAGTTTTACATATTTAATGTACGGGTTATTCCACGTCAAATTTACAATCACAATTTTAATTCCTACCAAAAAAATTTCTTGCACTCTTAGCACAAAATAATTGACATCTATTTTTTTGTTTTGGCTGAGTACGATAGAGTTTTTGAATTTTATGAATTGGATCATTTTTCAACCACTGATAACTCGGAAACTCTTAGTTGTACGGAAAAAACTATTAATAATAAAAGTGCATTTTCGATTGAGCTCACCAATGAAAATCTGATATAGTTTTTTTGTTATTTATGTTATGAATTCTGTAAATGTTAGAAACATATTGAAAAGCAAGCTTGGACTAATATTTTTTTTATTCTATGGAAAAATTTATAATTATATTGAGAACCTTATTACTTTACGATATATTTCAATTAAAGTTGGCCCATAACATAGCATTTAATGTAAAATTGCCCTTTTTTAATCTTATAATTGTAATATCTCGCAAAACATTTTGAGATCCACTGCAAAATGTTTACACAATATTTTTAACATGATTTTTATTATTTAAAGAAAAAAATAAGCAAAAAAATTGGTCCAACTTTCAAAATTTCTCAATTTTTTCGGCAAGCTCATACGAAAGTGCAAATTTTGAAATTTAATATTTTTTCCATGCATCAATTACTTTCCGAGCTACCGGCGATTAAAAAATGTTCTATTTTTCTAACTTCAAAAGCTGAAACCTCATACCTTGAAGTAAATATTATATTCAGCCATAACAAAATACCTGTCAAATATTTAAAGCTAAAGAATGCAAGAACAAAATTTGGAAAGAACTAAAATTTTATTTGTAAATCTGACGTTGATTGGCTCGTACGGTGCATAAAAGTTATCATCGATGTCTAAACTATTTTTCGTGAATGAAACGAAATGATTCGTTCTTTTATCAATTGTTTTATATAGTATAAATATTGTTGGAAAGGGTAAATTTATTTTTCGTACATAAAAGGAAAAAAATTGTATTTCTTTATTACATCGAATCTTTTTGGATCGATGTTTGACAACATCGATTTTATTTCACAGTGCTCGCCCCTATTGTGTACTACAAAAAATTGTTATACTTGCGAAACTGATCCATATATATTTCGATAACAATCAATTAAAACCTTTTTAAATAAAAAAAAAAACAAAGTTGATTTTATGAAACTTATTTGTAGCAGAATTAAAAATATTTTTTCTCAGTGTATACTCTTATTTGACAGTTTGCGCTCGAACAGGCAGTCGAAATCTAGTACCGCAATCTAACAAGCTCGCACGCTTGGTCGAATGCGATACGTAATGCCGCAATTTAGTCGAAACGACTTCAAAACGTTTCGAATCGAGTCACTCGAATCGAGATGCGGAATGCCATCCCAGGTTCCATGGCGACATAACGGGGAACATTAGTGATATGGAAAATTTCGCTCTCTTCTAGCATTCAGCATGTTAATTAACTTTTCCAAATTTTGAGTGATATCTACTACAATCCAATTAAATGTAGACTATTCCAAATTTTGAGTAACTTCTACTCAAATCCAATTAAATGTGGACTTTTCCAATTTTGAGAAATTGCTACTCATTTTCAATTAAATGTGGACTTCTCCAAATTTTGAGTAATATCTACTTAAATCCAATTAAATGTGGACTTTTCCAAATTTTGAGTAATATCTACTCAAATCCAATTAAATTTGAACTTTTCCAAATTTTGAACTTCTACTCATTTTCAATTGAATGTGGACTTTTCCAAATTTTGAGTAACTTCTACACATTTTCTATTAAATGGGGGCTTTTCCAAATTTTGTGTAATATCTACTCATTTTCAATTAAATGTGGACTTTTACAAATTTTGAGTAATATCTACTCAAATCCAATTAAACGTAGACTTTTCCAAATTTTGAGTAACTTCAACACATTTTCTATCAAATGAGGGCTTTTCCAAATTTTGTGTAATATCTACTCATTTTCAATTAAATGTAGGCTTTTCCAAATTTTTAGTAATATCTACTCAAATCCAATTAAAAGTGGACTTTTCCAAATTTTGAGTAACTTCTACTCATTTGAGTAGAACTCATTCTCTTCAACACCGTACACTAAATTAACTATCAGATTCACGGTCCGCGGGCGATCATCCAATAATACACGCGAATATGCGAATTGACGAACGGTTTTAGAATCGAGTTGTTACACGCGAAGTCACATACACGCTAGCACATGCGACATGCAAACGAAGCGCGATTGAATACGTTAACACACAAACGCTCGAACACTTCGCGATGACACACGCGATCGTGAAGTCCTTACGTCCGCACATATCGGAACCGTACAATGAACATCACATTCAGAACCATGGCCCGCTGCAATTGGCCTTAAGCAGTGCATTTCCAGAATCTAGCCCTACAGCTCCAGTAGGACAACTCTCAACAAAAAATGACGGCCATATTGATTGAAAAAAAGACATGAACTCACCTGAACTCCACCCCATTGAAACCAATTTGGAAGATCAAAGGTGCCTTTTCGTCATTCATTCCAGCGCACAATGGTTTTTTGCCAAAAATGTGCGATTTCTTGATTACGCCTAAATCGTTAAATTTGGGTGAATGACATCTTCGGAGGAATTTGTGGACATTACAAGCCCTTTTAGCCCTCCGGAAGTCGCACAATTGGCTCACTGAACGAGCAGCCGCAGCTGCTCTAAGACGATTTCGCCAGATTTTCAGAGCAGCGTGCACTCAGTGCACTAGCGCGACTTCCGGAAGGTTAATATGGTGTTAGTTTCTTAATGATCAATTTACCTAAAAGTGAGATATATTTACCAACATTCTTGCAAGTGTAGATATTAAAATTATGTCTTCAGCAAAGTTGTAGAGCAAGCTTTTGCCAACAACTTTGCTGAAGACACAAGGTCTTTATCTTTAATATCTTCAACATTATTGTTGGTTGTTTTTGGAAGCCAATTCATTCATATAACTTTTTAAATATCTTTCTGACAAGTTCGTTATGTTCCGTAAAAAGGTTTGAGTTATCAGAATGAACAACTTTCCATATTACGAAAATGGCTAATCTCGTGTATTTTCAAAGTAATTTGGTAATTTTTGAAAAATAAAGTGTTTCAAATGGAGGTTATTAACATGCTACATTAACACGTCAATGGTGTTTTCAGGCAACTCATCAAAAATAGCAAGATTTGTCATTTGCTGCTATGATTTTTGTGATTAATCCTCTTATAAGTGAGATTTTTCAACAATTTTTTGTTTGGTGAAGGAAATGTGCTACGATCTTTAAAACAGTTGTGGAGATTACTTTCACGAATATTTTCGCTGGATACATGAAGTCTCTTCTTTACATACTTGAGAAGTTATAGCTCGTTATATTTGGATAACCCCTAAAAAAAAAATTTTAAGTATTTTTTCAAATCTCACAAAAATGTTTTCAGGGGTCATTCACAAACAACGGTCAATAACTTCGAGTGTACTATAAATAGAGATTTTTGGCCAGCAGTAAAGATGTTCGCAAAAACAAGCTCTTCAATATTTGTTAAGACTTCATTTTGTTATTCATACCTTGAAAAAAATTTATCAAAAATCTCACTTCAAGAGGGATTAATCACTATAACTATAACATCAAAATGAAGGTCTTGGATCGTCATAAAACATTCCAGAAGACATTGCTATACGTTTTACCGTTTTCGCGTGAATAATTTTTCGCACGCTTTTGACGAAAAAAAAAATAACTGTGCGGCGGACTGATTCTTAAGGGGGTTATGTGGAATTGCTACTATGATCAGTATTGCACCACAGCGGGTTTTTCGAAAGTACATTTTGAGTTCATGTGCGAGAATTCCTAATTTTGGAAAACTCGAATCGCTCCGCCATGTTTCGACCGATTTTAATGGTTAAAATGTCGTTGCAATTCTATGCTTTTCGTTATCATCAGGAGAACGGCATGCCTTTGGAAAAATGTTGGACCATTTGCATAATAAAGCATACCATTGAGAGTCTATCCTGTTTTTAAAATCTCTTAAAAAATCGAGAAAATCGAAAATCGGCTGCAAAATTTGTCATGTGGCAATTTTTTCGTGCCAAAGATCCCAGAAAATGTGTTTATAAATCTGAATTTATAAGATTTTGAGAATAGTTGAATATTGCTTGTTAAACTTTTTTTTGTTGTGCATGAGACTTACGACCTGTACTAGTTCACTTCCAAAGTACAAAGTCATTGTAGCACCGTGTAAACAATTCGCACGTGGAAACTACTGATTAGAATCGACATTATATTCAAAGTTCTGATTGCTAGCAAATAATAAAACAAATGAAGTCTAAAGCCTCGGCAACCGGCTGCCCAGAGCAATTATCACACGATAACCCTACCGGCCCACTCGCTAATAAATTTCCTCTTACAGTGATACATGTGGAGAAAAAGGAGGATTCCTTGCTCACTATCAGCAACTTGTATCGGACTAAAATTCTCTCCTTCCCTAGAAAATCTACGTTCGGACATAGCCGGTGCACTATGGTAACTAGGTCAAAATTCTTTTCTGCTGTTATATGTATTATTAGGTAATTAAATTTCTTGAGCAGCTAGAATACTTGATATTGAGAATCTTATCTACAAAAAATCCATCTTGCAGTGTGAAATTTGATTTTTTTCAGAAATTTCTTCAAAACACAAACCATTTTCAAACTAATGTGATACAATCTGTAGTGGCGTTAGATACCTTTAACAGCTTTTATTTTATTTAGATTCAATTTAATTTTTAAGGGACCATACATTAACAATGAAGTTTGATTGTAAACCTTTCCAAACATCGTTATGTGATTTTTCTCCTAACAAATGTAATATTTTTAGAAAAGATTAAATTGACATTACAGCTGAACAATCGTGAATGTTTAATAATTTTCTTCCATGTAAAAGCAAGTCAGTTGAACTATAGTAGCCGGTTTGAACTATTCACAGTATTCTCGGAATTCCAGGAATTGGATTTATGATTTCTCGAATCCTGGGAAACTGAAACCCGTAGAAAATGGAAGCTATGCTATTTCCGCTCGTGCCTGATTAGTTAACAAAAACAAAACAAAAAATCCAATCCATGATATAACATTGAAAAATTCAAAGTACAACTCATCTGAGGATCCTTAAACGCTTCAAACACGCCGCGCTAGATAAAAACTGAAACCAATAACAATTTTGCTTCAGTTTCCCACCGATTCGAATTTGGCCGTTACTTTTCACCAGCTGGTCGCGACAAATCGCGCCAAATATGTACGAGCTGACCTTCCCGTTTACACATGATTGCAAAATTTATTTAAATTGTTCATTTATTTGACCCGCTTCGATCCTAGGGCAAGCAGATCACACACACAATCGTTGTTGCCTTTACGCTAGGGTCAAGCGATTATTCGCTATTGAATAAGTTGCAATAAATTTTAATTGACAGCTTTTCACACCGCTTTGCCCTGCCATTTGACCCCTCCCGATTTGAAGACATTTTTCATGCAACACCAAAAAAAAAATAGGAGCGGATTTCAAAATTCCGCTCTGAATTCGTTGCAATTACGAAACTGCTCACGGCTATTAAATCCGGATGGCAAACGGAACTCCGGCAAGGGGTCTGTCTGTTTTGGAAGCGCAGCTCAGGCAACAATAAAAACAGTCCGGCTGACCGTTGTTGATTGATCTGCGTTATGTGCGCTGCTGGCAACAACCACACGAGAGCGAGAAGAAGACATGTTGACACAAAGGTCGTCCTTAAAAATTTTCTCACCCCAGGGGCGAGAAGGGTCACGAAACCGAGGTGAAAGACAAAAGCCGCAACGCTTGTGCAACCTCCGCTGGTTGGCTGGCTAGCGCTTCGGCTGACCACGTGAATGTGAATACCGAACCCTGGAGCAGGGGTAAACTCTGTTGACCCATGTCTGTGTCCGTGTTCGGGTCGGAGTTCGCTGCGAAAACATCGGATGCAAAATATATTGATATAAATAACACTTCGCTGACAGTCCCCTAGAAATTTGGGATTTTTTTGCTCCCCGGGCAGCTAGAAGGAAAACGGTCCAAATGGTCCATTTTATGATCGTTTTCCTTTCCGGGCTCGCCGCCGAACAAAAGAGTTTTGTCCGAAAATCGATTTCAATCCTGGTCATTTATCAAAAACTGTAGCGAAACCACTTCCAAGGGAAGGGCGAAATCTTTAATTTTGATTTCATTCTCATTGGCGGCCAGCAATTGAAATGGTTTAAATTGTACTACGACGGGAGACGGGATCGGTCAACATTATGGGATTACGGCCCGAACCGGGGTGGGAAATTTGAAAAGGCCGGAAATGCGATTGACCAGCGGTGCGTAACGGATAAAAATGTCCGAGGCGCCAAAAATCGGCGGGTCCTTTTTCATTGGCTGGAAGCGAATGGTAATCCTACGTGTTCGAAGTGTGATAAGCTGATTTGATATCCCTCCCGCAGTTACGGCTGCATTCCACGTATGGAACGAAGCGAACAATTGAGGGTAATTAACTATTGTATACGAGAAGCATTTCAGCAATTTTCATATTGGGAACCATAAACGATATTAGTTTATTTCAAATTGTAAACGAATTTCGAATGGCTAAGATTGAGATAAAATTCAAATATGAAGTTTGATTTGTTGACACTATAAATGAACCGCTTTTGATTGAACCTCTGAATGTCAAAATCGAATGTCAGATTTCTACTGACAACAGTTAGAGATGAGAACACATGCATTTATACTATTAGCATCATCTTTAGCCAGTTTATAACATTTGCCAGTTGTTCCTACAAGCAGGGCCGTCTTAAGACTACTCGGGGCCCCTGGGCACTGTTGAAAGGAGGAACCCTTATCATTGATCAGGTGTAAATAGCTGTTCTCTATGTCACTCGAAGTATTTTCCAAATTTGAGCCAAATAGGCCAAGAATTCAATTTGTATGGGAAATAACCATCAAAATATATGAACAAAACCCACAGTTCTAGAATTCAGCACCAGGTGGTATTATACAGCAAGTGATTATCAATTGACGGATTTCCAAAAAAGCGAAATCTCGGACACCTAAAGGCAGAGTTACTACCGATTAACATAATAAAGCCGTACATCACACAGAATCGTGTTTCAATCCAGTATTTCCAAAATGAGACATATTAAAATGAATTAAGTTTTATTTTCATCTCATCAGTAACTAGCACCAACTGAATGTCTAGTTAGACGATGTATCTAAACTAGTACCCCAAATTAGCACTAGTTAGACACACAAAAAAATCCAAACAGTTCAAGACAGTTGCTTTGAACCTTACGCCGTGTGAACTGTTTGAATTTTTTTTGTGTCTAACTGGTGCTAATTTGGGGTACTAGTTTAGATACATCGTTTAACCCTTAAATGCGCAATGTTGTTTTGAAACAACTGCGAAAACCATCGCTCAAAAATATCATAAAAACGTATTAAGGGTTAACTAGACACCTTCTTTTGTAGATTTATCAGTTGCGATGAAAACCTGAAACATTGTGCCACATCCGCAGAACGCTTGCCAAACACAGTTTTGTTGGCAATCATCTTCTGTTCGTCGCTATGGCACGGTCCCTTCCAAACTTTGTATACTTGCAGTCCAAAATATGACATTGCTTTTCCTTAGACTAAATGGAAACTTGAACCGAAATGTTTGTGCGATAATGGTTCAGTGCCATTCTGACCTTGCAGTGATCGGTTTCCTGCCGCTAGAATCATTCCGCTTGGATGTCTAATGTACTTTGAAGGTTTAATCACATGGGGATACTAATCAATGTGCGATTCCGAACTACTCTGCCACCGATACATCGATATGACGCATTGGGACATTGATAGAACAATGGCGAGTATAAACTTTAAACTATAAACGACTTTCGATTTAAATTTCTGTCATTTTAAAAACGCACTGAGGAGTTACCAATATTCGAATGTACCTTTCTTCGAACAAAGGCGTTAGCATGGATTTATATCCATCCCCAGTGCGGGGTCCCCAAAATGCTGGGGCCCATGTCCCAGGCCCAGTGCGCCCATGCGTAGAGACGGTTCTGCCAACAAGCGAATTAAATACGTTAGTTGGACAGAGGTGGTAGTCCAACCAATCACGACCGTATCGACGTCTGTGAAACTCAATATGTTTGATGTTTGCTTGAAAAAACTTCCGAAATTATCCAATTTGTCTCATTAATCTTGATTCAGTTTTTACTAGAGATGGGCGGGTATTGGTTTTTTCGTACCCGGCCCGACCCGAACCCCATTATTATTTTTGAAAACTTTATCCGGTTTTTATTAAAAAAAACCGAATCCGACCCGTATCCGGGCATAAAAAAGAATCCGAACCCGAACTCTAAAGCCGCTGAATCCCTCTGGATATAGACTCGCCATCTCTATCTTTTTCCTATTTTTTTCCTCTGCTTCTTCTTCTTCTAACTAAACCAGCTTATGCGCAGCGTTGCCAACATTTTTTTCAAAAAGACTGGAACCTTTCTAGAAAAAAACTGGAAAAACTGGATGCTCGAAAATTACTCTTGTAATGTTTAAGTCAACGATTCAACGAACGTAATTTTAAATAAACACGTATGTTCCATATCTTTTACTAAAAATTTGAGTCGGTTTATGATATTGTTGTCCAAATTAAAAAAAATATATTAAAGCACTCGAATTTGATTATAATTGTAATAGTTACAGTCGAATTCTACTGTTTTGAAGGTTTCAGTCTACACATCCACAAAATCCTAAATTTAAAACCATTTGCTAAACTTGAGGAATCGCTTAAACCTTTCTTACGATACCACTATAGCAACTAGTTGAGAATTCAACGAATGTTCATAAAAATATTTGACACAATGTACTGCCATCTTTATGTTTGAGTAAAATTCATTTGAAATCGTATCAAAATGTACATTCCCTAACCGTTTTACTCACAAGTGGTATAAAAAGAGTTCAGGTTACGATGGATTAAAATCTTATTCTGGGGCACGCAGCATCATCCCATCGCTTGCTTGAAAATTCAATGAATTAAGTTACAATTTGTGAAAAAAACTAAATAAATTAATATTTAAAAAAACTGGATAAAATTAAATAAATCAAATTTCAAAAAACTGGAAGATTTTGCCGATTGTCTGTTTGACTGGATGTTTTTAAAAAAAAACTGGAAGAATCCAGTTTAAACTGGAAGGTTAGCATCGCTGCTTATGCGTATGCTCAGCTGAATGTCAGGAGTGGCACAGCAGTGTTGCTATATTGCCAGCGAAAGATGTTTATACTTTTTTTTTTGGTCTTTTCTTCAGTTATCCTTCTGGAACGAGGGCCATTGACAGGTCTCGTGCTCGATTGGAATGACACTGACAGATAAATGGTAAACAAACGATAGACGTGTCGAGTCTTTACCCAGAGGGATTCAGCGTTTTTACCGAACCCGACCCGAATCCGACACGCACTCACATTAAAAAAAATTAAAAACCGTAACCGACTCGAACCGATTTTCAATAAATAAATTTAACCTATTTCATTCGATAGAGTAGTGGAGCCCGCGGCTAGTAGTTAGTGAGATGCGAGGATATTTTTTCCGAAACTATTTTACCGTACCTATCAATAAATTTTATAGCAACGCCAAACATTTTTGTCAATAAAGCCATAAAAAATCTACATTTATTTATGCTTGGTGGTAAATTTACACTATTTTCCTTAAACAGATCCTTAGAAGACATGTTTGAATGTCGGAAAAATGAAGAAAATTTACAACATTGTTACTTCAAAAATGCTTGAATAACTTTATAAAAAGCGATAAATGTTTTATAGTACAGCAAAATTTGACACAATGAAATTTTCTATATGATGAGCTTCCAGTTCAAAATCTACTCGATATACGTTCATTTATAGGACGAATGCAGAGTGATGAGCCTATTTACGCCATGTTTCTATTATCACCCTACCCATTTGAAGCCGTTGGTTAGAGCAGCGTCTGCCATCTTTGTTCAACGCATTGAGTCAAATGGTAGCGCAACAATATGGGCGCTCGATTCGAGTTTTGGTTGCGCTCAAACAGGAGAATTTCACTGTTTTCAACGCATTTGTATTATTATGTAGGTTCTTAACA